>NC_134314.1:55389659-55689659 GCF_964195595.1 Calonectris borealis
TAATTCACAAATGGTACAAAAGGTGGAATCTGTGGAAAGGGGAAAAAAATTTCATAAAGAAAATAGAACAAGTTATTTTTCTGAGAATCCTGATGGCTTCTCCCAGACTTAAAAATGTCCTGTTCATGCCATGAAGCAAACATCATTCATTGTCACTTTCCCTTCAAACCAGCTCATCACAGTCCTCACTGTGAAATTCAAAAACATTGGGCTTCTCTCCCAGCATTGGGTTATGCCTGCTATTCCAAAAAATACAGGTGGGAAGGGATAGGGAAAGACTACAGACTTGCTGAGAAGTGGATTTCTTTCTCAAGAGCAAAAGAAGTTATCTGGCTTAACCATTTATCCTATAGATTTCCTTTCTGTCTGTATCGGTACAGATATTGGCATGTTTGATGTAACTTACTAGGCAGGGCTGCCTGGGATCTGTTCTGAAATAACTTGTTAAATAAATGAAATTCTAGAGTCAGAGTGGTAAAAAAGAGGACACTCAATCTCCAAAAATGGAGGCAAGGGACAGGGCAAGCACAAGCTGCAAATCTCTCCTCTCCTACCCCTTCATGATAAAGAGAAGACTGTACGGAACTGTTTGGAAAAGGAAGCAAGATCTCCCTCCATAGTAGCTACTTTCAGACCTACCAACTACTGAGCAGTTACTACTGCTAAAGAATACATGACCATCTGTCGTAATAAAGGATATGACAAAACTGTCAATGTTAGGAAACAACACTCATAAACCAAGCTGTAGCCAGAAGAAACACACAGAATCTATCGCTTTACTGACTGTTCTACCTATTTTTGTATCTTTCGCAGTCCTTATTAATCAAGAGTAAGTGACTCCAGTTTTAAGGGTAGTAAAACAATCCATTTTGCAGATAAAATTATACTGAGAGGAAGCAGAAGGTCAGAGAAAACTAGAAAATAAAGCAAACCAGAGAATAAACCAAAAGATTCTTACATAACACACTAAGCTCAGAGCTGTTTTACCTCTGCCTCTTGCCCATTTCACGTTCTTGCTTAACCTACTCTGTTACAGTTACAACCTTTTGGTCAAGTCCCTGTACACTGTCATGTATTCTTCTACAAATCAGTCAAGAGGTTAAAACTTTTTTTTTTTCTTTTTTAGGTACAGTTGCTTTAATACCATTAATCAAACAACATCTTTTGGAAAAATCTAAATTTCTGTTTTTGTGAATAAGTGTCCACTTTGGAAACCGAAAGGGGCACAAAGTCAGGTCCCAGCTACTTTGAAAGTGTAAAATTTAAAAAAATAGAAAAGTGATAAAAGTTAAAGTCAGGTACAGGTACAAGAGTAAGGGTGTAAGTTCAAAAGAAGAATCTAGAGGATTTAGATGGAGACATGAAACAGAGAATTTGAAGGCAGCTAAGTTATGTATTGACCATTTGTCTGAACAGCCACAATAATTTAAGACCTCACAGATTCAGCCTCTGCTTCAAAACAGGTCACACATTTCCCAGGCATTTAAACCAACTGCTGCACTCCCACAGTAGGGTTTCTCCAGTTTCCAGTAAAAAATACAGAACTGATCTTGAACAACTAAGTTCAGGATAGGAAAGACTAAAGATCCCACACACAGTGAGACCCCAAGGAGAATCCTTGGTACATCTTGTTCAGTAGATCAGGCATGTTGATAAAACCCTTTTTCTGGGAATATCAGCCCAACAAACCTCATAAGTTTGAGCTCACCAGTGGTTATTTTATGTTTTCAATTTTTCTTATACAAAAAAAAGACAGATAACTTGTGTCTTGTGCACATGTCTGTGTAGACATTCCCAGCACCTGGGGCTGTGGTGCAGAAAGATATATGACCCATTAGTAACATTAGTTGCATCTTCCTTGCTGACCTGCTCCTCGAGGAGAATTAACACTTCTCCATTCCACTCTGGTTATTGTTTCAGTCGTGAGTCTAACCCATGCATCTGAAACTTCAAATCTGGAACATTTTTTATGCATTTGAGAGAAAAACGTGTAAGTTGTTAGTGTGAGAATGATGGAACAGTAAAGTTTTTTATACAGCTGTATTGGGTTTTTGTGGCAAGGTTTTGGTAGCAGGGGGGGCTACAAGGGTGGCTTCTGAGAAGATACCAGAAGCTTCCCCTATGTCCGACAGAGCCAATGTCAGCCGGCTCCAATATGGACCTGACGTTGGCCAAGGCCGAGCCCATCAGCAACAGTGGTAGCGCCTCTGTGATAACATATTTAAGAAGAGGAAAAAAACTGCTGCGCAAAACCAGCCGGAATAGAGGAGTGAGACTATGTGAGAGAAACAACTCTGCAGACACCAAGGTCAGTGAAGAAGGAGGGGAGGAGGTGCTCCAGGCACCAGAGCAGAGATTGCCCTGCAGCCCCTGGTGAAGACCATGGTGAGGCAGGCTGTCCCCCTGCAGCCCATGGAGGTTAACGGTGGAGCAGATATCCACCTGCAGCCCATGGAGGACCCCACGTCAGAGCAGGTAGATGCACCTGAAGGGGTCTGTGATGCCATGGAGAGGAGCCCCCAGTGGAGCAGGTTTTTCCGGCAGGACTTGTGACCCCATGGGGGACCCACGCTGGAGCAGTCCATTCCTGAAGGACTGCACCCTGCGGAAAGGACCCACAGTGGAGCAGTTCGTGAAGAACTGCAGCCCGTGGGAAGGACCCATGTTGGAGAAATTCATGGAGAACCGTCTCCCGTGGGTGGCAGACGCTGGAGCAGGGGAAGAGCATAAGGAGGAAGGAGTGGCAGAGACAATGTGTGACGAACTGAGTGCTACCCCCATTCCCTATCCCACTGGACTGCTCAGGTGGAGGAGGTAGCGAATTCAGGAGTGAAGTTGAGCCCGGAAAGAAGGGAGAGTTGGGGGAAGGTGTTTTAAGATTTGTTTTTATTTCTTATTACCCTACTGTCGTGGTTTAACCTGGCAGGCAGCCAAATACCACGCAGCCGCTCATTCACTCCCCCCACCCCCAGCGGGACGGGGAGAGAATCGGAAGGGGAAGAGTGAGAGAAACTCGTGGGTTGAGATAAAGACAGTTTAATAGAACAGAAAAAAAAAGGGAAAATAATAATGATAATGATAAAATATACAAAATGAGTGATGCACAATGCAATTGCTCACCACCCGCACTGACCGATAACCAAGTAGCGATCGCTACTTCCTGGATCACGCCTACCATTCATATACTGAGCATGATGTCACATGGTATGGAATACCCCATTAGCCAGCTGGGCTGGCTGTCCTGATTATGTTCCCTCCCATCTCGTGTACCTAGCTCAGTCAGTAGGCACGGGAGCTGTCCTTGGACTAGGAGGGCACTTAGCAACAACTGAAAACATCAGTGTGTTATCAACATTCTCCTCATACTAAATCCAAAACACAGCACTAGGAAGAAATTTAACCCTATCCCAGCCGAAACCAGGACACCTACTCTGACTTTTGATTGGCAATAAATTAAATTAATTTCCCCGAGTCGAGTCTGTTTTTTCCTGTGACAGTAATTGCTGAGTGAACTCTCTGTCCTGATCTCAACCCACTAGCCTTTAGTTATATTTTCTCTCCTCCTGCCCAGTTGAGGAGGGGGAGTGATAGAGTGGCTTGATGGGCACCTGACATCCAGCCAAGGTCAACCCACCACAATAGTAAGAAACATACAGTGAAATTTTACATAATACTTAGTGTCAATTCATTAATTTCTACGGTAAAATTGGTTATGCTTGTATTTGCTTTCTTTTCTGTGGGTTTAGCATACTTCCTGCTCCCCATCCCATAAAGTTATCCTCACTACCATTCTCTACCTGCTACTGGCAGAAGAGAGATTTATAAACAGAAAGCACAGCCTATTTGCAAATTCATGCTTGGAGCTGAGAGAAACACTGCCCAAACCACAACAGATGTTTTACTTTTCCTTTTAACACCACCTCAAGTGAGACCTCACATCAACAACTCAGGCAAAAGGAAGGCAAACTGTGAGCTCTGGCTGGTGCTAATGCTGAGAACTGGCCCTTTTGAATAGAGGGTCACTAAAAATGAGCAATTAACCAGTTTTCTCCTCATTGTCATGCACTTTGTGTTAATCAACTGTTAAGTCCTACATCAACTCGGAGATACTGATTGTATTAATAATCAATCATTGGAAGTCCCTCATCTCTGTTTGTAGTTCTCCTTGAATACACCCTGACACCATCATCTTGTTTCCCTGCCTCCATGAATCAATTCTGGCAGCAGTCCTCAGATCTCACCCAAATGACACAACTGCTTGAGGTGCTGAACAGAATGGAAAAGAAATGTTTAAAAGAAAGAGGCAAATAGAGAATGACCACACTGGGTTTTATTAAAAGGAATGAAAAGTCAAAATAAAACACAGTAGTTCTAGCTGCTTTCCAAACAGAAGAATCCTACACAGGATATCCAGTTCTTCCTGGTAGGACCACAGAGGAGAAACAAGTTTCTGGAAGAAAAATGCATTCCGTGAAGATCAAAACATCTTTTCATCTTTACTTGAATCCAGCAGCAATAGTTCTTCCTAGCTACTTATTTATATTTCTTTTACACAGTGACCCTCATTTCTCCTCTTTTATTCTCATACTTTGCTCTATTTTGAATCAATCACATTTTGGATGTGTTGATGTTGGAAAACCTCTTTTCATGTATTTCGCTTTCCTTCAATTTCTCTGGCTACCTTTGTTATAGAATAGAAACACACAATAGAAAACTCCCTTGAGCAGGAGTATTTGACTTGGTTTTCAGAGATGCTAAATACTTACATTTCACCATCTCTGAATATCATGCCATTTATTACATTTTAGGTCTTGGCACAGTTCTGCAACATGCTTATTCTCCCTGTTTCTCTCCATCACAACATATCTATTCCTCTGGGTTTATTTTGGGTTTTTTTTTTTTTCCTTCATTCCTTGCTATTTACTCTGTTTCCATATACTCTATCAATTTAACTTAGCCTTTTATTTTGATGTTTTCAGTGAAGAAATATTCATTCTTCCAACTTCTCCCACCATAGTCCTTTCTATTGCCTTCAGCTTGAACACAGGCACTTTTGATCTGCTATCATTCATCCACATTGAGACAAAGTCACCTGTTCCAAGTATGCTGCACTCTGGAGTATGTGCTACAGCTCCAAATTTCCACAGCACTGTGGAGGGTATGACTTTGCTGCTCCTGCTACAAAGCCTTAGTGATTAGTTAAAAGCTTGTACTTTTAGTTCAGGAGGCCATTCTGTAGACCCAAGTGAAAGATAGCACCATACTCCAGAGCAGCTAATAGTCTCTGGCCCAAGGCATGAATTCAACAAAGTTATTGACCTGAGTTGCAAAGCAAGAGTATCACTATAGAATCATAGAATCATACAGGTTGGAAAAGACCTCTAAGATCATCGTGTCCAACCGTCAACCCAACACACCATGTCCACTAAACCATGTCCCTAAGGGCCTCATCTACACGTCTTTTAAATACTTCCAGGGATGGTGACTCAACCACTTGCCTGGGCAGGCTGTTCCAAGGCCTGATCACTCTTTCAGTAAAGAAATTTCTCCTAATGTCCAATCTAAACCTCCCTTGGCGCAACTTGAGGCCATTTCCTTTTGTCCTATCGCTAGTTACTCGGCAGAAGAGACCAACACCCACCTCACTACAACCTCCTTTCAGGTAGTTGTAGAGCGCGATGAGGTCTCCCCTCAGCCTCCTCTTCTCCAGGCTAAACAACCCCAGTTCCCTCAGCCGCTCCTCATAAGACTTGTGCTCCAGGCCCTTCACCAGCTTCGTTGCCCTCCTCTGGACACGCTCCAGCACCTCCATGTCCTTCTTGTAGTGAGGGGCCCAAAACTGAACACAGTATTCGAGGTGCGGCCTCACCAGTGCCGAGTACAGGGGCACGATCACCTCCCTACTCCTGCTGGCCACACTATTCCTAATACAGGCCAGGATGCCATTGGCCTTCTTGGCCACCTGGGCACACTGCCGGCTCATGTTCAGCCGGCTGTCAATCAGCACCCCCAGGTCCTTTTCCTCTGGGCAGCTTTCCAGCCACTCCTCCCCAAGCCTGTAGCGTTGCCTGAGGTTGTTGTGGCCGAAGTGCAGGACCCGGCACTTGGCCTTGTTGAACCTCATACAGTTGGCCTCGGCCCATTGATCCAGCCTGTCCAGGTCCCTCTGCAGAGCCTTCCTCCCCTCGAGCAGATCAACACTCCCACCCAACTTGGTGTCGTCTGCAAACTTACTGAGGGAGCACTCGATCCCCTCGTCTAGATCATTGATAAAGATATTGAACAAGACCGGCCCCAGTACTGAGCCCTGGGGAGCACCACTCGTGACCGGCCACCAACTGGATTTAACTCCGTTGACCACAACTCTCTGGGCTCGGCCGTCCAGCCAATTTTTTACCCAGCGAAGAGTGCACCTGTCTAGGCCGTGAGCCGCCAGCTTCTCTAGGAGAATGCTGTGGGACACTGTCAGAGGCTTTACTGAAGTCCAGGTAGACCACATCCACAGACTTTCCCTCATCCACTAGGCGGGTCACCTGGTCATAGAAGGAGATCAGGTTGGTCAAGCAGGACCTGCCTTCCATGAACCCGTGCTGGCTGGGCCTGATCCCCTGGTTGTCCCGGACATGGCTCGTGAGCACCCTCAAAACCAACCGCTCCATGATCTTCCCCGGCACCGAGGTCAGGCTGACCAGCCTGTAGTTCCCCGGATCCTCCTTCCGGCCCTTCTTATAGATGGGCGTCACATTGGCGAGCCTCCAGCCGTCCGGGACTTCCCCAGTTAACCAGGACTGCTGGTAAATGATGGAGAGTGGCTCAGCAAGCTCCTCCGCCAGCTCCCTCAGTACCCTCGGGTGGATACCATCCAGCCCCATAGACTTGTGAGCGTCCGGGTGGCGTAGCAGGTCATTAACTTCATCCTCTTGAATTATGGGGGGTTTATCCTGCTCGTCGTCCTTGTCTTCCAGCTCAGGGGGCTGAGTACCCTGAGGATAACCACTCTGACTACTAAAGACTGAGGCAAAGAAGGCGTTGAGTACCTCAGCCTTTTCCTTGTCCTTGGTGGCAACGTTCCCCCCCACATCCAATAGAGGATGGAGATTCTCCTTGGCTCTCCTTTTGTCATTAACATACTTATAAAAGCATTTTTTGTTGTCTCTCACGACAGTGGCCAGGTTGAGTTCTAGCCGGGCTTTTGCCTTTCTAATTTCTTCTCTGCACGACCTAACGCGATCCCTGTACTCTTCTTGAGTTGCCTGCCCCGTCTTCCACAAGTGATAAACTCTCCTTTTTTTCCTGAGTCCCAGCCAGAGCTCCCCGTTCAGCCAGGCCGGTCGCCTTCCCCGCCCGTTCTTCTTACGGCACATGGGGACAGCCCGCTTCTGCGCCTTTAAGACTTCCTTCTTGAAGAATGTCCAGCCTTCCTGGACCCCTTTGCCCTTCAGGACTGTCTCCCAAGGGACCCCCTCGACCAGTGTCCTGAGCAGGCCAAAGTCCGCTCTCCGGAAGTCCATGGTAGCAGTTTTGCTGGCCCCCCTCCTTACTTCACTAAGTATCGAGAATTCTACCATTTCATGGTCACTAAGCCCAAGCCGGCCTCCGACCACGACATCTCCCACCAGTCCTTCTCTGTTCGTGAACAGCAGGTCAAGCGAGGCATCTCCCCTGGTGGGCTCGCTTACCAGCTGCGTCAGGAAGTTATCCTCCACACACTCCAGGAACCTCCTCGACTGTTTCCTCTCTGCCGTGTGGTATTTCCAGCAGACGTCCGGAAAATTGAAGTCCCCCACGAGAACAAGGGCTAGCGACTGGGAGATTTCTGCCAGCCTCTTGTAGAATATTTCGTCTGCCTCCTCATCCTGGCTAGGTGGTCTATAACAGACTCCCAGCAGGATATCTGCCTTGTTGGCCTTCCCCCTCATCCTTACCCACAAGCACTCGGCCTCGTCATCATTACCGTTGAGCTCTAGACAGTCAAAGCACTCGCTGACATACAGGGCTACCCCACCGCCTCTCCTTCCTCGCCTGTCCCTTCTGAAGAGCTTATAGCCATCCATTGCAGCACTCCAGCCATGAGACTCATCCCACCACGTTTCCGTGATGGCGCCTAAGTCATAGCTACCCCGCTGCACAATGGCTTCCAGCTCCTCCTGTTTGCCGCCCATGCTGCGTGCATTGGTGTAGATGCACTTGAGCTGGGCTGCCGATTTCGCCCCCGACATTGGCGTGCGGTCCCTAGGCTCTTCTCTAGTGAGCCTGGTTTTATCCCCTTCCCCCTTCGAACCTAGTTTAAAGCCCTCTCGATGAGCCCCGCCAACTCATACGCGAGAATCCTTTTCCCCCTGTGAGACAGCTGAACTCCGTCTGTCGCCAGCAGGCCCGGTGCCGTGTAAACCTCCCCGTGGTCAAAGAAGCCAAAATTCTGCCGATGGCACCAGCCCCTAAGCCACGTGTTGATCCGATGAGTTTTCCTGTTCCTTTCGGTGTTCCGCCCTGCCACTAAAGGGATCGAGGAAAACACTACCTGTGCTCCCGATCCTCCCATCAGTCGCCCCAGCGCCCTGAAGTCCCTTTTGATCCCTTCAGGACTTCTCTCTGCAACCTCCTCACTGCCAGCCTGTATAATCAGTAGCGGGCAGTAATTGGAGACCTGCACGAGACTAGGGAGCTTCCTAGTAATGTCCTTAACCTGGGCCCCAGGGAGGCAGCAAACTTCCCTGTGGGATGGGTCTGGCTGACAAATTGGGCCCTCTGTCCCCCTCAGAAGGGAATCACCAATGACAATTACCCTCCTTTTTTTCTTAGCGGAGGCAGTCGTAATTTGTGGGGCTGGCTGCCTCGCCTCGGGCAACCCCCTGGATGGGCCTTCATCTGCATCCTCGTTCGTCTGGCCCTCAAGTTCCAGGGCCCCGTATCTGTTGTGTAGGGGCAACTGGGAAGGTTGAGGTGAGGGAGGCCGGGCGGGGGCTCGCCTGGCGCCCCGAGCAGGGACCTGTGTCCATTCCCCTCCATCGTCTGGGTCTCCTCCTTCTGCCTGGTGGCAAGAGGGCAGGGGATCCTCCGTTTCTTGCGGAGCCTCCGTGTGCTGCCCTTGCCTCAGAGACAGTAGGGTGCGGCTCCACCAATCTATCTCCCTCTCACACTCCCTGATACTCCTTAGCCTCTCCACTTCCTCCTTCAGCTCTGCCACCAGGCTGAGCAGATTACCCACCTGGTCTCAGCGCACACAGGCATCATCTCTGCTGCCCTCCTGTACAAGGGACAGCCTCAGGCACTCCCTGCAGCCGGAGGCCTGGACAGATGTGTGTTTGCGTAGGGGCTCCGTCTGGGTCGCCACGTTTCTCCTGGCGATGGCTTTCGGCCGAGTGGAAAGCATGGCCAGGTCCTGGGAGGGCGACGACCACGAGTTGAGCCTCTGGAGCCTGGAGGGGGGCTGCGCCCTGCTCGCAGGAACTGACGCGCCCCGCTCCGGGTCGCTCGCGCTCCCTGGGGCTGCTCTTGTACCTGAGGGGGTTTGGCCGCCGTCCCTCCTGTCCCCGCCCACGCTGAGTCAGAGCTGCCGCTCGCCAGGAGCTCGCTCCGCCGGCTCGGGGGAGGGGGGCTGGGGCGCCCTCTCGCTCCCTGCGCTTTTGCCTTCGCGGTTTTTGCCGCGGTTTTGCCGCTTCAGGAAGGGTCCCCCGGCGCGATCCTCCGCTCCGGAGCCCTTCGCCTCGGTGGCTTCATGGCATAGCATATATATAGCATACATGGCTCAGTACTCTTCCAAACAGGTTTATATCTTCTTGTATTATTCTCTTACTTTTTCCAGAAAATTTCTGTATCATTTTGACTGCATGTTCTATTCTGAACCTGAGGAACTTTTCCAGGAGAAGGCCTACAAGTGGATAAAATGGAGCAAAAGTATATGAAACACTATAATTGTCATATTTTTAGAACTCTTGTTCAGTCCCATGCCATCAGCCAAAGTGGCACCTATCACACACACATCTTCACGAGTCCTATAAACAGTAGCAGGCAAAACAGTCTCAACTCAGGGAATTTTTACTTAATTTGATTTGTTCCCAATAAACACAAACTTATAATCACTGAAACACTTAGGGAAACACCTTCTCAAGGCTTAATTTAAGCCTATCACCTTATTAGTCTCGATGGCCATTGTTTTTGCCACACTACAATCAGTCCCTCCCAATTGCTTCAATGAGGTGACAGGCAAGACACAAGGTTGGGGTGGAGTGTAATGGTTTCTTTCTGCTGCTCCTCATTTCCTAGTAGATTTCCTCTGCTCCTTCATGCTCCTTAGTGGGTTTCCTCCACTCCTCTGTGCTTCTTAGTATCACTCCATGCGCAACAGTCCCTTGGGGGTGTACCTGCCCCGGTTTGGGTCCACCAGCAGTCCATCAGCGGGCCACAGCCCCTTCAGGCTAGAATGCCTCCTTCCAAGAGTGCACGCCTGGCCACGTGTTTCCTCAGCAGTCCCCCCTCTATGTGTGTGTCCAAAAGTGTCTCTTCACATTTCTCCCATTGCATCTCTTCACCTATCTCTTCATATGCCTCCTTCCCTTGCGGCTCCTGCCCCTTCTTAAGTACGCTTGAGCAGATGCCCCATGTGCTCTCCTGGTTGGCGGAGCTTCTCGCACATGATGGTTTGGGCATGTGATTGTTTTATTTCTAAAATAAATAATACCATAGACACATCCTTTTCCTAAACTTTGCTGACATAAAAAATGCAGAAAGTCTCCAGTGATATTAAAATTATCCTATGGGTTAGCCACCAGAGTTTGCTCAAAGAATGATGCTGAACATATCCTTTTGTTTCCAAATTACAAGCCGAAACTTTAATTTCTGGGATGTCTTCAATCCCTGCCTGCCTATGAAGTCTACAGTTAGATCACTCCTATGAATCAACCTTTTCTGTGAGGATAACATAATATTTTGGTGTAAGTGTTTCCTTAGTTCTGTGCACATTTAAGCTTTCCTTATCTAAACTTATCACATGCAAAAAAAAATAGCAAAAAATCCCTGAAATATATGTCCTAATTAAAATAAAATAAAATATGCAGGGAAATAAATTAGGCAAAGATGAACTTTCTGTTCCAAACTCTAACAGTCACTGTCAGCTGTTTCCATAAGAACTTCTCAGAATGAAGCCCAAATCACATCGCGTGGCATTGGCTCTTACAGCAGCAAGTCTGCTATCCATCACTATAGCACCGAGTTGTAAACTCAGGAATGGGCATCAGCTTATCAAATTCTCACAAAATATGTCCAGCGTCTCTCATCAGTCACAGACTTTGAAGGACAAATGCAACAACAACTGCCTGGTCAAAGTAGTTGAGATGCAGGGGCAATAAAATTAGTTCATAGTTTTCTAATTTTCACCTTCTCAACTAGGAAAGATTTGCGTGTTTGCAAGATACACTCTCTGTATCTTGTATTGACTTTCAAAAGTAAGGATCAAAGGGGTCTCCATATTCAATATCCTTTGCTCTTTTGCTAATAATGTCTTAAAGGGAAAGGAGGGAGGAGGCAAATCAGCTCTTTCTTCTAATCTCTCTGAGTAACTAGATGGAAATCCATACTGAGAAAACCAGTGGACAATTGCTGTTTCACACGAGTAAAAATACCTTTAATCTGTCGTCCTTTATCATACTTGGATGATCACTAAGCCAAGCAGGCAAACTGTTAATGTTTACAGTATCTGATATTCCGCAACAATATACACAGACTAATAGGAGGAAAACAACTCTAATCCTGCCCTACTGCCAATGGGGATTAATTTTATTCAAATAAACATGTTTATGAAAATAAAGAAAAATTCATTCTGCAAACAGCTGGTTAAATTTTACATTTTTTTTTTTAATTCATCCAAAAAGACCAATTAGACTGGGTGCAGTAATTGTTCTTCTCCCCCTGCTGTTGCTTTACTAATTGCTAATGTTGGTGTGTGTAAATACCAATTAAAACTGTTCCGATTTACTCTTTTTAACTGGTGTTTAGATTTTACGGGGAAAAATGGCTTCTTAAATTTATATAGACAGTATGTGTCCTTTGTGATTTTCACAGTCTGTTCCAGTTAACAACAAATGAAGATAAATACCAAGCAAAATCTGTTTGGTGCTTATATAGAAAAACAGCCCTATTTATAAGTGTTACCAAATACCTGGTATTTTATTATCCTTTATTTATTTATTTATTTTTTGGCCATTAACTTCTAATCTTCTAGCCCGTTTGGTCACTTGCTTGTGATTTCCTATGTATCAACCACAGAATAATGACAATGACACGGTAAGTGTTATCTTACCATTTTACCTCGGTGTTAATTGACAGTGATTTGCTGGTGAAGGGTGACAGTAATGACAAAAAGGGTGACAAAGAGGAATGTAACTCAAGTGGAGCTAAAGAAAGTATGAAAATACCTCCTTGGGTTTTATGTGTTTTACTTGACCCAAATAAGTATCATTCCTTCAAATCATTATTTCAGATTGTTTTCTTCTGACATTCGAAGGATAATTTAGCAAGCTGGTTTGGTAAGGATGATTGACTACAGATGTAATAGTGGTTAGATTAAACCAGAGGTGAAATGAAAGGAATAAGGAGTAGAAAAACCCATGATTACATTAAGTTCACAGAGATTAGATACTAGATTACAAATAAAAACTGTATGTGACACATTTAGACTTAACTATGACTAAATGGTGAAAGCTGGAAGGAAGCTGAAAATGAGGTTTCCTCTGTGGTGATTGTTTTATTAGGTGAAGCTCCTAATAAGCTCCATCACGGAGTCTTTTGTTCAGCAGTCCCATCAGTGCACCTCATTCCTGACCTGTGGGGTTCAGCCTACAGCAGAGAGTGCTGGGAGCCACACTGCAAACATTGCAGTTTCAGCCAGCTCTGTGATCACCTGCTGCTGAGGGCAACACCGGGAATTGGTGGGCAGCAGCAGAGTGGAGTGATGAAATTAAAAAAGCTTATTTTATGCTGGATCCCTCACAGCTATCTGACTGAAGTCTTTTCTTTTTTTTTTGGACTCTTAGGTCAGGGTCTTTTTCAGCCTCCAGTCATTCATCAGGGTTGCAACTGTGCAAGTTGGTCTGTGCATTAGAGCTGTGCTCCCTGCACTGGTTTAAATGAAAACAGAACATGGAGACAGCAAAAAGATGCATTAACTTCTGCTCACAGAAAGAAGAGCAGAACTCTCTGGTTCCTGTCAGGGACTAAGATGAAAAAGTCTCAAACATTTAACAACTACACGGCTGATTATATGGTTGTGACTGGTTTCTGGTAAGCAGAGCATTTGCTCCAACTCTTAGTTTTAGTGCACTTCTAAGGCAGCCCTCTTGATTAGCCTTTTCCTAACATTATAATAAATCAAGAATAACCCCACTGAAGTCCTTATTTTCAGATTGGCTACCGGTGTAAAATATTCCTAGTGGAAGTGGAGGTCTTCCACAGTGTCCTTACAGCTACTGATAGTAGGTTTGCTTTTTTTTGTTATCTTCAATGAATCCTTTAGAAGGATTTAGAGGATACCTTTTAGAACAGAACCCGAGATCCCTTTTTCATGGGTTGGATGCCAAATAAAAAAGTTGTTAATATCTAAACCAAGATCCCCATATATAATAATACCTCTATAGTACCACTAGTTATGTAGTAATTCCCAACCTAGGTCAAAATGAGTGCTGGTTTCTGTGGTGGGAGTTTGTAAGGCTCTTCCTCACGGGTTGGGCTACATTATACTGCAGCTTTTCCCGGTATTTGCTCAAACCCTTGATCAGCAGCACAAAAGATTCAGCATCTTGAGACTGTTCTCATTTACACTCTGGCCCAAACTAGCTAGTAATCAGTACTTGAATAAGGAAACCCTAGTTAGAATAAACATCCCACACCGCTTTTCATGTCATATAAGCAGAGACAAAGTTGTAGCAATAGTAAGGTACAAGGGATGTGCCAAATGGACAAAGTGGGAGCCTTCAGAATATTTCAGACTGTGATTGTTACTTTCTGCCTTCACTGTCCTAAAACTGGCTTCTGCTTGGAGTGAGACTGCTCACCAGTGAAAATGAGGGGTAAGAGCATGGTCCAAACTGATATACTGCCCTAGGACATGAAAATACCTTACAGAAAAGCCTAGCCAAATCTCCAAATCAAGGTCTGTATTTTCTTCTTTTCAGGCTTTTCATGTCTCTAGCAATGTGTCTCTTTATTGTATTTCTTCGTTTTTTAAATAAGAAATGAAAGATCATTTAGCCAGTCCTAAAGCAAGGACTTCAATGCTCCCTCAAAACCATATTCATAAAGGTTTAAATATTGCTATGTATATTTATTACATTGTAATCTTCTTTCTGCCTACATTTGCATGTCTTGCTCTCTCCAACTGGTCTTCCATTTGCAGGACGTGAGGGATAGAACACAAATCCTCAGGATTATTTTGCCTTCTTCTTTGTGCCTTACACCATCACAGACATTTCTGTACTGAATAAAGCTATTTATTTTCTGCCACTCTGTAACTGCTTGTTCTCCTTACATAATTTTTTATCTTTCTTAGTATAATGCTTTATTAAGTTGTACAGTGTATTTTCAGGATAACCTATGTTTTAGTGGACTTGACTCTCTTTGCTACAACCTCATTTTATATTTCACTTTGACAAATGCAACAGAGGGCATTCTGCGGACATCACAGCCCAGAATTGTCTCGGTTCAAGTGTGATGTGTAGTACATAGGAAAACATGCAATAACAAACAAATGCATTGGTGATTTAAAGGAGCAGCATGGGTGACAACGGGGACTTTGTCACTTGTTAACCTTGATCCTTTGTTTATGAATTTAATCCCAAACAGTAGAAAAGGTTCCATTTATTTCTCAGTCATCCCTCCAGCAAGCCTGCAGCCCATGTCTACTAGGTAATAACTTGCAGAAGCTGTATATTAAATAAAATTTTAAATAAGGGAAATCAACATCACATCATATCCCTGTTTTCTTCCTTCCATTTTCACCATCTTCTTCACTCACTGATGAGGAAGGTTAATATTAAACATTGTGTTAATGGTTGTCAAATCAATCATGGCTTTCACTGAGTTATGCTAGAAAGAAGCAACACACTTTATAAGAAATCAGAGAAGGGCTGAATGAGATAATGTAAAATCACTTATACAGGCACTCTGGAGATGAAACCCCGTTTAATATTTAATGCAGTCATTAACCTGAGAGTGGAAGGAAGAGGGTAATGGATGGCCTATTGCTTTTACCTACAGGACAAGTTTCTGAAGCGAACTGTCTCCCCTGGGGCAAGTATCACACACGCCGAAAATCTATAAAGACAGTCACAGATGAAAGGAGTTTGAGCAGCTTCAAAACTCCCATGTGAGCATCGTGAAAACTGCAGGCAGACCAGGTGGTGAAACTTGCCATACTACGTGCAGCCGCGGGCCATTGCCATCCAAATGCTCAATTATTTTATTATGGCAACAGACACACCATGCTGGTCAAATAACCAACACATCTGCAGAAGCTACAGAAAATAATCAATTATTGAAGAAAACTATCTACAAGTAACATTACTCTCACCCTTTCTTGTTCTGCTCTTTCTTTTTTTTTCTCATTCTGCCTAGATGCCCAGTTGTTAGAGCTTACCCCTGAGACCCAGAAATCCATGAACTAAATTTAACTATGAGAAACATGGGGACGGGGGGGGTGTTTGTTTTGGTTGGTTGGTTGGTTGGTTTGGGGTTTTTTTAAGAAAAAGACTCAAAAGCACATTAAACATTTACAGGTGACCTTCTGAATACTGTAAATATTTTCATACAACATACAGTATGTTTTTATACAGTGTAGCCAAGTTACATGGTAACCATTGCAATAACAGCCAGGGCATGTGCCCCACAATGCCTCACAAGGACATTGTGCACAGGTATGAATTTACCCCAATGGGTTGTAGTGCAATGCTTTCCTTACCAGCACCACTTAGCATGGCACCCATCCTACGAATCATATGGACCACCCAACCCCTTTGCCCAATAAGAAGTGGTCAGCATCCAGCCTTGAATTGCACTTCCCTGCCTCTGTGCTAATTAGAGAAGCTATCAGGTCCTCCCACCTCCCTTGAAGTGCCTATTTCTAAGCACACTGATGAAGCAGGGAACAGCTGTCATGCTGGACCATCTATTTTTGCAGGTACAAAGAGCCACCAGTGCATGTTCTCTTACAAAGAGAAAGTGTGGAGCCTGACACGCTCCCATACATTAATAGTCTTCGTCAGCAAAGGGGATATGGTGGATGTTGTTCTTCACTGCTGTTCTGACTGATAGTTGTGCAGTTGGTGTATCTTAGGTCAGTATAGACAAAACATACCTCTGACCTAGAGGAGAGTGGAAAGATTGAAATTTCTCAGCAACAGGACTGACAAATCTTTAAAAAATGTAGAAATACAGGTCTTATTTTTTCTATCTGATTCCTAACTTATAATATAGCACAGTATGGGACATACATTGAGCTACAAGGTAAATATGTGATATCAAAAACAAAGAAATTACTAAGTGCTAGCATTTTATTAACTTTTGCCAAAATACCTTATATTGCACTAAACTCTACATAATAGAGCCAGTTCTGTCCCTGAGTAACTTACTGCTATAGGGAACAAACACACAGAAGTCAAGATCATCCTTGGCCGCACCTTATTCGCTATTTTTCAATGTCTGGATTAGTTTGGTAAATACATAAAAAAACAATAGTAATTAATGCTACAAGAGAAAGTAGTTTTATAAAGAATGGTCTCTTCCTAAAGAAATTTCTCTTCCACAGAATCAAAGACCAAGGTCCTGTATTTTGAAATTTCATTTTTTAAAAAGTCTATTTTAATTTTTTTTTCCAGAAATGAACAGAATATTATTGCATAATTAAGCTTTCAGGATAAGCAGTAAATTAATTTCTGATATGCCTGAGAATCTATACAAAGGAAAATGCTAAGGTTGGATCTACCCATGCTTTCACATCTGAAATCTAGCCTGTAGGCAACTCTGAGATGTTCCTATGACTTTGCTTCACAAAGACTCTGGTACAGTTGGTCATCTAAAATTTGCATTGGCTCCTATGTGAAGAAAGAAGAAAAATCACACTAGTAGGAGCACAGCAATGTAGGATCATAAATAAAACACCTTTGTCTTATTACGAAAGGGGTTGCATCTCTTATCCTTAGTGTTGCACCAATATTTATCACATGTGTAGTATCATTGCTGCAACACTTTCCAGATAAATAAAAAGGCAAGATACTTGCTACAGGGAAATTACAATCTAAATTAGGCCCATGAACGACAATCAGCTGTGAAGTTCAGAGACAGAAAGAAGCAAAAGACAAGCAATATTGCTCTCCAGGGACAGTACATTATTAATAATGAGTAAATCAGTACCGCATGCTTACTCTTAGCTCAATTAATTTATGATTATTAATATAACAACAATATTATGGATACTGTAGCAAGTTAGCTGACAGAGCACAAATACATATAGCCAAGACAAAACAGCCGAAAGTAGGCACACGCTTTTAATTCTTGATTTTCTTTAGCAAATATCCTAGTACCTATGAAATTCTGTCTTTGGTGACGGTATGGTGACTCAAATGAGTTGTTAACCTGTGCCTCTGACTGTGAGCATTGTTTTCATTGTTGAGTCTTTGTGAAGGCACTGACTGTATACTGAAGAGACCACCCATTCACATGTACCATGCTCCCCAAGGCAGGGATCCACAGGGTCTACCCTGCTTGAGCTGGGGGATTGGACAAGATGACTTCCAGAGGCCCCTTCCAACCTCAACTATTCTGTGATTCTGTCTAGAGCTGTAGCCTTAACACTGGGTGCCTCAGACAATATGGTCATGCATTTGTGCGTGAGCGGAGTCCTTTGGAAGATGTGGCTACTGGATTGATTGGCATAGAGAGTATGTTTCTGGTGGCTCTATCTCCATTGGACCCAAATCTCTGCAGCAGAGAGAGATGATGAGTTCACAGCCAATATTCATCTATCTCACTCTTTGAGGACAGGTATCTAAGTGAGTTCATCACACTGCTGCTTTGCTCTCCTGGTGTTATGCTAGGAGTCACCTATTAGAGCTGAAGATTCTGTCTTTCTAATAATTGACATTTTTCTCTCTGATCTTTCAGCTTTGGTGGTTGCCAGACTACGCTGTTTACTGTATTGGGTAATAAGAACAGTATGTTGAGCCACAGCAATAGAAAAACTATAAATCGTTTGATAACATTAAGAGGTTGTGGTTGAACTCAGACATTTTTATAATGATTTGGTGAATCTAAAGCAGAAAATAGCTATATTTCTGTACCTGTAATTTTTGCCCACATATGAAAAATGCTGAAAGAGGCAAAGTTCAGAGCCAGAGGGAAAGTGGCCTTTACCATGAAAGATTTTTGTATAGTAATAATTAAAAATATATTTAATCACTAAAACAGGCTGATGAATCACAACATTAATGAAATCTTCTAGTAAGGTCAACTGCGTTATCCATACTTATGGTAATCAATGGGGACATTAAGATGAAATACTAAATTCTTAGAAGCTGGGGGAGGGGTAAGGAGGATATTTTAAAGCACGACAACCAAAGCAGACTGCTTTATATGTCTTTTTTTGAAGTTGCACTTGAAATTGATAGTAGTTTCTAATGCTGATAAAGCAGCAGAACTTCAAAGTTTACACTGCTCTCACTGTTTTTCTCAATTCATGGTGAGCTTTGCTGTGTGTGAACATACAGTATAGTGCCAGGAAGCTTTTATGGTTTTGGGATAGAGACAATAACATAGGTATTTAAAATAAAACAGTGATACAGGACGGTTAATTTTGCATTTCATTTTAAAACTAGAAGGAGATGATAGACAGACAGATAGGTAGATAATATTTGTAGTTTCTTTTAAGAACCCTGGATGCTATGCAATGCCCTGGGCCCTGATAGGATGCACCCACAAGTTCTGAGGCAGCTGTCTGATGTCACTGCGACACCACTGTCAATAATCTTTGATCAATCATGGCAATTAGGAGAGGTGCCTGAGGATTGGAGGAAGGCAAATGTCACTCCTGTCTTCAAGAAGGGCAAGAAGGAGGACCCAGGGAAGTACAGGCCAGTCAGCCTTACCTCTAGTTGGAGGCCAGTAACAAGCCATGCACCCCAGGTGTCAATACTGGGTTCAGTACCACTCAACATCTTTATTCATGATCTGGATGATGGGCCAGAGTGTACCCTCAGCCAGTTTGATGATGATACAAAACTGGGAGGAGTGGCTGATATGCCAGACGGTCGTGCTGCCATCTAGAAGGACCTCAACAGTCTGAAGAAATGGGCTGACAGGAACCTCATGCAGTTCAACAAGGAGAAGTGCAAAGACCTGCACCTGGGGACAAACAGCCCCAGGCATCAGTATATGCTGGGCACCACCCTGCTGGAAAGCAGCTTGGCAGAAAACGACCTAGGGATCCTGGCAGACACCAAGCTGACCATGAGCCAGCAAAGCGTCCTTGCTGCAAAAAGAGATAGTGGTATCCCGGTTTGCGTTAGACAAAGTGTTACCAGCAGGTCGAGGGAGGTGATCCTTCCCCTCTATTCAGTGCTTGTGAGGCCACACCTGGAGTGCTGGGTCCAGTTCCGGGCTCCCCAGTACAAGAGAGATATGGAGCTACTGGAGAGAGTCCAGCAAAGGGCCATGAAGATGATGCAAGGACTGGAGCATCTCAGATATGAGGAAAGGCTGAAAGAGCTGCGACTGTTCAGCCTGGAGAAGAGGAGGCTCAAAGAGGACCTTATCAATGTGTATAAATACCTGAAAAGAGGGTGCAAAGAGGATGGAGCCAGGCTCTTTTCAGTGGTGCCCAGTGACAGGACCAGAGGCAATGAGCACAAACTGAAACAAAGGATGTTCTGTCTGAACATCAGGATACACTTTTTTATTATGAGGGTGACTGAGCATTTGCACAGGTTGCCCATAGAGATTGTGGCCCTCCTTGGAGATGTCACTTGTACCAGAGGGCAGCAGAGACAACACCTGTGCACGGTGTGACCAGGTGAATGATCTGCTCGGCCTGGTGGCTGAATTAAGGAGTATCAGGGAGTGTGAGAGGGAGATCGATTGGTGGAGCCACACCCTACCATCCCTGAGGCAAAGGCAGCAGATGGAGGCTCCACAGGAAGTGGAGGATCCCCTGCCCTCTTGCCACCAGGCAGAAGGAGGGGGCCTAAGAGACAGAGGGGGGGAATGGAAACAGGTCCCTTCTCAGGGCACCAGGCGACTCCCCGCCCGGCCTCCCTCACCTTCCCAGTTGCCCTTACACAACAGATACGGGGCTCTGGAACTTGAGGGCCAGGCAAATGAGGATGTAGATGAAGGTCCATCCAGGGTGTTTCCTAGGATGAGTCAGTCAGCCCCACACATTATGACTGTGTCTGTTAAAAAAGGAGGGTAATTGTCATAGGCAATTCCCTTCTGAGGGGGACGGAGGGCCCAATTTGCCGGCCAGACCCATCCCACAGGGAAGTCTGCTGCCTCCATGGGGCCCAGGTTAAGGACATTACTAGGAAACTCCCTGGTCTGGTACAGGCCTCCGATCACTGCCCGCTACTGGTTATACAGGCTGGCAGTGAGGAGGTTGCAGAGAGAAGTCCCAAAGCGATCAAAAGGGACTTCAGGACACTGAAGTGGGCGACTGGTGGAAGGATCGGGAGCACAGGTGGTGTTTTCCTCGATCCCTTTAGTCGCAGGGAGGAATACTGAAGGGAACAGGAAAACTCATCAGATCAACACGTGGCTTAGGGGCTGGTGCCATCGGCAGAATCTTGGCTTCTTTGACCATGGGGAGGTTTACACGGCACCGGGCCTGCTGGCGACAGACAGAGTTCAGCTGTCTCACAGGGGGAAAAGGATTCTCGCGTGTGAGTTGGCGGGGCTCATCGAGAGGGCTTTAAACTAGGTTCGAAGGGGGAAGGGGATAAAACCAGGCTCACTAGAGAAGAGCCTAGGGACCGCACGCCAATGTCGGGGGCGAAATCGGTTGCCCAGCTCAAATGCATCTACACCAATGCACGCAGCATGGGCAGCAAACAGGAGGAGCTGGAAGCCATTGTGCAGCGGGGTAGCTATGACTTAGTCACCATCATGGAAACATGGTGGGATGAGTCTCATGACTGGAGTGCTGCAATGGATGGCTATAAGCTCTTCAGAAGGGATAGGCAAGGAAGGAGAGGCAGTGGGGTGGCTCTATATGTTAGGGAGTGTTTCGATTGTCTACAGCTCAATGATTGTGATGATAAGGTCGAGTGCTTATGGATAAGGATGAGGGGGAAAGCCAACAAGGCTGGGAGTCTGTTATAGACCGCCTAACCAGGATGAAGAGGCAGATGAAGCATTCTACAAGCGGCTGGCAGAAGTCTCACAATCACTAGCCCTTGTTCTCATGGGGGACTTCAACTTTCTGGACGTCTGCTGGAAATACAACACAGCGGTTATTGCGCTCTACAACTACCTGAAAGGAGGTTGTAGCGAGGTGGGTGTTGGTCTCTTCTCCCAAGTAACTAGCGATAGGATAAGAGGAAATGGCCTCAAGTTGTGCCGAGGGAGGTTTAGACTGGGCATTAGGAGAAATTTCTTTACTGAAAGAGTGGTCAAGCCTTGGAACAGCCTGCCCAGGGAAGTGGCTGAGTCCCCATCCCTGGAAGTATTTAAAAGACGTGTAGATGAGGCGCTTAGGGGCATGGTTTAGTGGACCTGGTGGTGGTGGGTTGATGGTTGGACTCGATGATCTTAGAGGTCTTTCCCAAGCTTTATGATTCTATGATTCTATGATTCTGTGTTCAAAAGCTGTCTGGACATAGTCCTGGGCAACCAGCTCTAAGTGGCCATACTTGAGCAGGGGTGTTGGACCAGACAACCTCCATCCCAACCTCAACTATTTTGTCATTCTGTGAACAACCACTTTTGGTCACTATCAGAAAAGGATGCAGGACTTTTGCTTTGATGTCTCTAAAATCATGCTTATGTTCTTTGAATGGATAACATCTTACCCAGTTACGTAAAACATATGCTGCATTTGGGTCTTTATCAGGAATGCAAAGAAGAAAAAGAACTGTAGGAGATGAGTATTCTTATTCACCTGCGATACTATCATCATGAAATGAAACACCACTGGGGTTGCCCACCTGTCAACAATGGAACCCAGTCACTTCAGGGAGGAGGACTATATGTACAAATGCTGAAAATCATGTGTGCAGTGAGTCATCTATGTCTGTGGACACGACAGCAGAGGTTGCTTCAATGGTCGGTCACCAGTGGCTAGGCTGAGAATGTGTTCCACCCAGGCTTGAACTAGCCTTTATCATTTTTCCAGTCCAAGGACCGTTGAGTAAAGCTGCCTTTAAAAAGCTTAAGTATAATCAGTATCTTGTTTACCAGGAAAGGGATCTGGTTTTCTTACCATACTCTTCAAGACTAGCCGTCCTGGTACTTAAAATCCAACACCATAAATGGATTTCCTTTTTTCTTACAATAAAGTTTATTACATGGTATTGATGAAGCTTTCATTATTGGCATTTATTTACAACATTTTCAAGGATGCCTAAGAAATTGGAATGTCTCGGTGTTATGAATGGCAGCTCATATTGCATATCCCAAAGACAAAGGCAGTCACAGTAATTAAAAATATCAAGTTAAAGTAAGGATTATGCTAATAGTAATTCTTTTCTTTTGTTTATAATTAAAAGAATATAATACAACCAATATTTTCTCCAGAGGAAAAAGCAAATAATTTAAATAAAATCAATCTTTATTTTTTCATCAATGAAAAAATGAATTAAAATTATCATTTTTAATAATAGCACAGCTTCACTCGTATTGGTTTTATCGACAGCAACATATGCCATTATCACTCTTAGATACAAGCAAAGAATGAGTCTGATGATCTTATGTTAGGATATGAATGTTTACTGTTTTAATTGCTTGCATTGCTACAACGATAGGTTTTCCACAGATAATTCAACAATACATTCTCCTTCCCAAGTAAAACTTGACATTTAGATAAAAACATTGCATCTTTCTTTTGGCCAGTACAGTATTATGTGATGCATTCAGTATAGAAAATGAAAGTACTGGTAGAGAGGATGTTAAGTGATCTGTATGTGAATTACGAAAAAAGTGCATAACCCTTACACTATTATCTGATCTTTATTTTTTCAAGGGAACAGTTTAGCAATACTTCCAATAAATTATATTAACTCTATAATGTAAATATGTATGATATACATAAAAGCATGTCAAAATTAGAGTAAATACTTATTTTTTGTTTTTAATAAAGCACTTTTAAGCAGGTACTCATGGCCTGAATAAATTGTGATTCAGCACAAGACATACATAATTAAAATATCCTCACTGATGCTGAAAAAAAAATCCAATGGTGCAACAAAAAGAGATGAGAAGGAAGGATATTAAACACTGAGCTAAGGTAATCTTAGTAAATACACTTCTGAACTCACATTTTATGTGGTAGGAAAGAGCTTAAGGTTCTGAGTATACTAAGTGCTTAAGCACCTGTCTAATTCCTTTGAAGCCAATGGGAGTTGAACATGTGCTTCTCTAAGGCGAAACAGGCACACACATGCACTTTGACAAGTTAGAGCCTGTATGGACACATTCCTGTTGATCTTTTAGAGCACTCCTGAGGCAGCAGTGTAATGGAGACGCAGTCTGGAGCAGTTGTCTGCATTCACAATGCAGCTCTAGGACATTCCATGCATACCCCCATTATGGGATTTTCATACACAGATGAGAGGTTTTAGGGATAACACTAGTCCCCCAAGCCTAGGGGCATGACAGACATTATCTAACATTTAAGCCCTTCGATAATTACGTACATCTGGGCTCATCTATATCATTCTGTACTTTGCAACATCATTCATTATATAAGGAGCCCACTGCACCTCATCGTCCACCCTGATGTTGATGTATCAGCAGGCTTAGCCTAGCAATATTAGCAACACAGCGGAAAGATACCAGATAGAGTAGTAGAAACAAGCAAGAAGCTAGTTCCCACACAACCACATGGCGCTGTGCAGACAACCATGCAGTTATCTGATCACTCCATCTCTTAAGTGCAAGCACCAGCCTTGTGCCTTATCCTAGGCACACTAATCTGTATTCCTGCACAAGGCCACTGTTGTGGGAAATCACAATATCTCGGCCTATTGTATCTTGACAACTCCAGACTCACAGCTGCAGCAAGCTACAAATGTCCAGAGACAAAAAGGTACTTTCACAGCCTTCTGAAACAAAGGGGGACTGATTGCAGCAGTCCTATTTCTAGATCTAAACTCAGTCCAGAAATGATCAGGCACTAGCTTTTGGAAAACATCTATACCAGATATGAACAGGACCTGTGGAGCAACAGTTGTATCAGCAAGTCCATTGCTGTGGAGTGTACAAAACGATTTGCTGCTTGGTCTACTTCTGTTTGTCATCTGTGACATCCTAAACATCAGCACAACCCTCAAGCAGGAAAGTCAATTGCACCAGAGTACTGCTAAGATATTCTGATCCAGTATCTGCTGGGGAGGTTTGAAAGTATTCTTCGATTGTATTCTGACCCTGAAAAATCACATTACAAGTCTTTTATGCATGGTTAGACCAGCTTTAGAGGCCAAGGGCAAGGGCAGAACACTCTCATATTTCAGAGTTCTGGTATATCTTTCCTTGTACTACACTTGCATTATACTGCATGGTTACTGATAATGTGAGGAAGACTGCATGCTTCATCTTGTTGACTAGAGGAAAGGCTTGCTTGACCCTGGAAGATAATTGCTTTCTCTTGGCACCCACACAGAGAACACTTGTAATCACAACACATAGAGCACTCTAATGCATCCAAAAGACTTGGGGATCTAACAACTGTACCAAAAAAAGGCATTTTCTCTTTACGTTCTACCTCAACTTTCCAGCAATTTCTACCCGAGACACAGTTCTGCCTCACCCTGATAGAAACTGACTCTTTTCATAATGGGAAGGAGAAAAGACCTTTCCAAGGTCTTAATAATTCTTCTGCCATCTGTTTGCCACTCTGCTATCACCTATCAAATAATTGTGCCACGACCAATGCCTGCCTAGAGAATTTCATGTATCACTTCCCTTCCCACTCCCCTGCTGAGTCGAGTGTTACTGCCCTATCTTACAGCCTTCTTCCATGTGAACCCTATCATCTACTCCCGCAAGAAGCTGCAGCTGGGCCCATCTAATGGTGCTGTCAGGAGAATGTCATTTCTGCAGGTTTTCACAGATATCGATTTAAGCTAATACATACGTATTATCCACTGTAAAAGAAAATTACTATTTTCATTACTAAGAAAACACATTCCTGTTATCAAGAGAAAGCAGAAATGGTGTCCTCACATCAAAAGGCTTTTAGGAAGGAATAGGCATTGAACTCCTGTTTGCAGCCTATTTCTTAAAAGACTTTTTGTTCTCTTGAGAATGAAAAAGGCCATACCTCCTTCATGCCTACCGAGATTAATTGGAGCCTACATCAGGAGCATACATTCACGTAGGCCACCTTATTTTAATAGGGCAAACTCAGTTTAGCCACAGTCCTTTCAAGGGTATGAGATGGGCCTCCATTCCTGGAACCATCTAAAATCATATACACACAGGCTTTCTTGTGGCTTCTCTGGAAGAGGAAGACAAGAAAAACAAAAACAGGATCACCCTCTCTTAGCCCTTAAAATAGCAGAGTTGTAATTATACCAGTATTGTAAAGAAGAATCTGCCATCATTATCATCTCTTTTTTCTGTTGGGGATGTTGGCGAACCACTTCTGCCATCTTCATGTTCAAAGTATGTAATGTCATCTATGCCTCATCCCTGAAATGTGGTCTTAAATTCAAGTCCCAGGGAAGATAGAGAGGCTATTAAGATGGATTTGGGGATGAGGAATGGCCCTAGGAGTGTGTCGCATTTCTGCCTCTTCCTCTGCCTCCCCTTATCTAGGCAGTGCTCAAGAGCTGCAGTGCCCTTCCAGGCTTTCTTCCACCATCTGCAGAATGGGACAGACATGCTTCTCAGGAGGTACTGAACAGGCTCCAGCAATGATATATAGTGTTGTCTTGCTGGTTGAGAGGTGGCAAATATTCCTCCGGTTGCACTCTTTCAGGAGATGGGCCTGTAAGTCAATACGGGCTACTTCAGAAAGTATCTCAGTGGAAGCTTGCTGGCTCACGAGAGGGATGGCAGCATGTAAGAGGCCACCATGAGGGAAGGAAGCCTGGCTGCTATATGGCATGTGGATGGGAATGGAGGCTTACCTGCAGGTGATGGCTGACTATAATGTAGGTGCACTTAGGGATTGGTGGCTGGGGTCTCCTTTCTGATCATCCTGGTCGGACTAGCAAACTGTTTATAACTGATGTAGAGACCAGGGAGCTAGAGATCTCCAGTGAATGAAAGGCCTACTGATACACAGATTCACTTTGCCATTTACACACTTCCCAAGTGGAAGTTTCTGCCACTGAGTAGCTGAAAGTGTTCTTCAGTCTTTTTTGCCTTCTTTCAACTTTGCTCCCAGATCCAAAGATAATCCTGCTGATCTTCCAGTGCAGCCCTATAGCTGCAAGGTGTGCCTATGTTAAGAAAAAAAAAAAAAAACACCGCCAAAAAGCAAAACACATAAAACCCCCAAAACTGTATCCATAGCAATAATTATGTGGAAGAAAAGCTTTGTGTTCTACAGCACCCGATTATTTCGCACAGCTGAGGCACAGCTACAAGTTCCCTCTTAAACATTGTACTGTGGGAGGTGGGGACAGTGACATCAGGCTAAGGTTATCTATTAGTATCCTGACCCCTAGATTTATCCCATTCAACTTTAGGTAACTTTACATTACAAGCCAAACCTAAGGTAGGTGTCCAGGCTGCCTCAGTAATCAGTGTTCAGAGAAATAACCCGTTCCTCTGGGTTACTAATCTCTGGCACCTAACTTTGAACAGTCTCTAACTTTTAGGTACCAAAAGTTAAAGATGAAGAAAGCCCTCAATGCTCTGTTCAAAATTTTCTGACAAAAGCCTTATTAGCTGAAACATAGGTCTGGAGAATTGTACTACTTTAATATTATACAGAGTACTCTGGAGCATTGGGTTGGTGTACCAAAACTAGAATAAAACCTGCAGTCAAATAAAAGGACAAGGGATCCTTCAAACCCACCTCAATTTGAACTGAACTATTAACTTTCATTCCTTCTGGGGCCCGATCTGAATTGTCCCACTTCTTCCATTTACACCAACCTCTGCTGGGATTTTATCACTCATTGACAGTGCTGTATCTGCTGAGACATATTGTTTAAGGATACCACAAATTATGTAGTAATCTTCCTTACATCCTTGCAGAACAGTAATGTGGTAGCAGCTTCAAAGAACCAATTCTAATGTAAATCTCCAGACAAATGTTCCTTAACAGTGTAAAATACAGAATGCAAGCCCACATCCATTATGGAAAAACATTACGGAAAACAACAGAGCTATAGTCTGTGTCAAAAAGCACCCTTTGGACATGAAAAATTATGCTATTTCAACAATATTTTTGTCATTACACCAAAAGGGGTTAATCTGGTTATTAAAAGCTTGAAAAAAATCCGTTCTTTTTAATATAATCTTTTGTTAGAGAAGTTAATTAAGGTAAAGAAATGCAAACCAGCAATTATATTCTTCCCTTCTTAAATATATAACAGAATAACTGCTGAACTTATGTAAATCAAATTCTTTTTAGCAGACATACATACACACAAAGACTAAAGTTAAGCCCAGTCTGACAAATCCTGCATCATGTTGAAGTATAATGAAAACAAGTAGGAAGGAGATTGCAAGCACACCACTAATGCTGTTCAGAATGGATATGCAGACCATGCTATATAGCAAATCAATCTAACATGTTAGAACAGTAGGATAATTAGCTACAAATTAATGGCGAGTAAAGAGTTAGGCACACAATAAGCCAACTCATCAGCTATGCAAATTGGCACAAATGTAGGACCTGGTCTGCTCTATGCCTCATAAATCATTGCAATTATAGACAGTAAGACTAGAAAGCAACATCCAAAGGTTGTTTCATTTACCCCCTGCCCAAAGGTGGGATCAGCTGTACCGATGTCATTCCTCACAAAAGCTTGTCCAGTCTGTTTTCAAAAACATCCAGGAATGCGAACTCCTCAACTTCTCAGCAGCCTGCTCCTATCCTTAACCATGAGAATTTTTTTTTCTCAATGTCTAATCTAAGTCTCCCCTGCTGTAATGAAACCCTCTTTTCCTACAAACATGGATCAAGGAAGAGATTGTTGCCCTCCACGTCATAGCCATGGTTTTACATATGCTTCTGTCTTTTCCTCTCTTGACTAAACTGTCACAGATATTCCTGTCTTTCTGCATCAGCCATGGTTTATCTATTCTTTTTGCTTTGTACTTCAATCTCTCTCACTAAATTCTTAATCACAGAGAAGAATTACTACAATTACAGAATACACAAAAACCTCTGCATAGCTAAGTCTGAGCTCTATAAAGGTTTAGGCCTTTGGTTTGCTACATCAAGCTCTTTGACTCAGCAGGTTCTCATACATTTTGATCAGAAATAAGTGGATAAATAAACCTGAGTATCTGGACTTTGGCATCTTCTGATAGAAAGTATCATTGGATCTGATCCTGCTGTGTTTGAAGATTGAAATTCATCCAAGAATGTCAGCTCAATCTCACTATGAGTGGGAGTTTAAACACAGGAATGTGCATAAAAGGACACAGTTCTATTTTTGCCCCAAAGAGGATAGAAGTGTTCTTATGTTCATACTATATTCTGATCTGCTTTGAATCTCTGCTTCTTGTAAAGGGGTTAGTTTCCTTATTATAGACTTCAAAATTCTTTCAGATAACATGTCATTGCCTGCTGACCTTGATGATGAATTTCACCAGGTGAATTTCATCTTGGAAAAACAGTCATTTGAATTCTGACCTTTGCTATGCGATACGAATGTATAATCTCTCATAATCTCAGTCTGTCATAGTGTAAGAGCAAGGAAATTAACAGAACTTGTTAATTACACTTATTCAATAGTGCAATGCTAAACCTTTGCCTTTGCAGTATCACTGCAGCAACACCTCAATCACTCCTTACTCTTAAAAACTGAATTTATTAATTGATCAGCTGAATTCTCATGTTGCCAGACATAACTAACTTTTCTCTATGTTTGTTTTTGGTTTTGATTTGCTGCAGTTCCAACTGATGAAGTAATTCCTTCCTGCTTGAAACAAAGTGATCAAGAGGACTAGTCTGTACACATCATTGATCTCAGAAATATACCTTAGTAAAGTCCTGCTTTGATAACCAGGCCACTGTGGAGTTTTTTGGGGGAAAGGGAATGAATGGTATAGCAGTGGCTCCCCAGAAATCTCTGCTTCACAAATGCTATTTATTGGCGAAGTTTATTAGGTCTGATCCTTTTGTTCTAATTTCTTGCTATTGTTCATTTTATTGCTAACTTTTCAGCTCAGTTATCACACAGCTGTACATATCTTAAGATACCTTTAAAACTCCCATCAATCTCCCTGTATTGACTCAAGTAACTTACAACATCATCCTAACCTCCAGCAATTAAAGCCAGGGTGAATACTTCAAAAGCCACATCTTTCAGCTGGTCCCTCAGCTGGCTCTGACTGTGTTGATCTTTCAAGAGAGCAGAGCAGAGTGCCATGCTCACAGCAACATTAGCGCAGACCCTGAAAACAGTGAACATTTACTCAGGTTCAGTGCTGTGCTTATGCAATTCACAGTTAAGAGTGAGCCTGTCAGTACCAGCTCTGTATGGAGCATCATTAAGAGACGCAGATATGCTCTGGTTTATTTCTCTTGAGCCAGAGGAGTATCCCCCAGCACCAGATTCTGTTAATGTACCACTATGCATCTAAAATGTCTTTTTGCAATCGCCAGGTTCTGATGGAACAAGGTCCCAACGCAATCCTTCTTATGTTCATGCCCTAATTCCCTTGGGAAAGAAAACTGGGAAAGAAAGTGCCCAGGTTAGAAGTCAACCACTACATTCTTATAGGCTTTCTAGGCTGAAGAGCGAAGTACTAAGACTGTGGGAGAAATGCTCTCATAAGCATAATTTATTCCTATGTTCTTTTGGATACTTGCACTTTCCATGTGATTCTTAATTAAGAATGTCCCTCACTGCAAACACCTCAGCACTATCTGTATATGCCAGTGCATTCTTTTGCTATCTTTGCTTGAAACACTCTTTGTATATTCATCTTATCAAGAATAGCTGTCGCAGCCACACACACACACACAGAGAAAGAAAAAAAAAAGACAGAAAAAGAAGATTCCTATTGTCTAGGCTCCTAGGCTTCAGCATTTCTCCCCCTTTTTTTCTGCTTTTTCCCTTCTTTTCACGGCTTTTGACGCAGAAGGAACCACAGCAATAGGGTCATCTGACCTGCTGCCCATAACGTATCCAACCCATAGCTTTATTTCAGCTTTAATGTTTTGTTGCAAATACATGTTCTTGACGTGAAGATTACAAATGACAGCGCACCATTATCTTCCTAATTTACTCAAAAGAGCTTTGGACCTTTCATTTCTGAGTGTTTTAGATCATCCACTGTAGGTGAGGGCAGCAGGACTGGAATAAATTTATCTTACAGGTTAGAGTAGAATCTGCCCCTATGATAAAATTTGGCTAATGGGGCAATAGAAATAAAAGGAACCAGTTCACTTTCTCTGAAGCATCTTACACCTGCAAAGACATTCTGGAAAAAAAATGAGATTTTTTCAGTGTGGAAATTCAGAACTGACTCTGAATATATCCAGACAGACCTTGAACACAGGCAGGTATTTCAGGGGTCACTTTTAAGATGCAGTGACATTTAACTTGTCGGACCAAGATTCAAGTAAAAAACTGAAATCACGCAATTCCAAAAATTATAGGTAAAAAAAGTATGCCAAGACAACTTGTTACTATTTCTACCAACCCAGAAATATTCTCCGCAAAGTTTTGCTGGCTGCAGTGTCCCATCTACTGTCCAAACCAGTTGCTTGATTTTTCTCCAAAGGGAGAATGGAAGTTTTATTCTATAGCTCAACAAGGGGCATTTTTTGTGTAATTATATTTCAAACTTTTTTTGGTCATTTCATGGCAAATACAGAATGCTATTATGGATTCACTACATATTGTAAACTTGAAAGGGAAAGTTACACCCAAGTTTGTGAAAATGTGAGAACTGACCCAGGCAAACGCAGCACTGCTCACCCACTTGTACTGATTGTGTAAGCCAATAGCTTATCCATGAGCATGAGGGGAGTAGAGGCAAGGGTTAAAGATCTGTTTCAGTCCCAGTTAGTTTGCTTCTGCATCTGCCATTCAGGTTGCTGCAAGCATCTGAAGAAGCCCAAGGGCCAGAGAAGGAGAGGAGAAAAGTTTCTTAACTTCTCCAGGACATTCTTACTGTTACAGACTCGTAGAGGAACGATCCCAGTTTTTGTCTCCTCCCTTGACAACCCTGAGTTTGCCCAGCATCATTACATCTTCTTCAAATTCTCTCCATGAAAACCTCATGAAGAAGGTATTTCAAAGCTTCAAAAGATATACCTAGGAGAAGCCTATACTTTGAGGACGTAGGCTCTTCCTTGAAGCTGGGTCTTCACAAGGTGAGAATAACGGAGGAACCAGGGAAGGGCTGGGATCTCGCAAGACAAGATCTTCTGGCCCAATATCTTAAGAATTCAGTCACCTTCCCCAGTGTGGGTATCTCTGCCAAAGAAATGTACTGAAAGCTTAGACTCTGTCTGATACTCTTCAGGTGTGAGTTGCTTCTGTTTGCTGTGTGAGCTTGTGGAGATTCATTAATGGCCACTGGTGACGACGCACTTTGACACCTGGACACATTTCAGAGAAGCCAGCATGCATTATCTGGTTTTCACTGCAGTTCCTCTGCAGAAAGAAACTAATATTTGTGAACTTGCTGGCTCCATCGTGTGTCCTCCAGACAACACTGCAAGGGCGAAAACACTCCTTGGATTTTTCACGGTTCTAAGCTTAGAAATGAAAACATGTCTGTTTTAAAACAAACATTTTGAGTTACAAAAGACTGTGCAATGCCTCTGACGACTACACCTGCACTGCCTGGCTGTGAATGAAAAGGCAAACCTGTTATTTATGATAAGAAAACCAACCACAGTAAACAGACTATCTTTTGTTCTGTTTTATGTTATGTTGTCAAAGCTGAATTAGAATTTTTTTAACTCACCAGTATTTTAGAATAATGAAGATTGTAGTTAACAGATTGAAACATGGCTGTTAGATTCAGCATCGAGCCTGTCTCCAGTTCTTTTTCATTAGTTTGCTATGGTTTTGTGCAAATCACATAATTTTCTGCCTTGGTTTATATGCAGTTAGCACTTTGTTACACGAGAATCAAATTTGAAGGTATATTCGTGCAGGTCGTGATAGAGATTTGGAAGGTTTGGAAGGAAATCACTACGTGCCTTGTCACAATGCTCCCCAATAAAACATCTGAATAATGTCAATAATAAATAGACAGTATTATTAACATATCAGATACCTAACTAAACATTAATTAATTGATATTTCTTGCAGATTTTTATGCAAGAGAAGTAGAATCACGGGTTGTTTTTGTGAGATATCCTTCAACACTATGTACTTTGATGGAAGATAAAGTACAGGAGGCAGTTATAGTACTTGGAAATGTTGTTCAGAAGGTATATTAGCTGCCATTTCTGCTTGGCGTAACATGGTTAACGTATCATCCTACAGGCAGCACATTCAGTAATTAATGTGCAGATGCAATTAATTAAGTGTGGGATTCATCTAAAGAAATGCAGATGTCAACAAATGTAGATGTATACATCCAGGTTAGTCTCCCCAGGCTCCTTTGTAGTCATAGGAAAGAAAGCATGTTTAGGGAGCGTCCATCCTATTCTGAGACAACCAATCAAACTATATCACACAAAGGACAGTCTAAAACTTCCTTTCCATTTCTCTCCAATAACTACAAAATGAGCTGCAATGACTAGTCAAAGTGCAGGCATTGAGACTGTAGTTACCTAAAGAGAGGTGAGCTGAAAGCTACATCAAAATTTGGAGTATATTCACATAGGAACTTGAGTCACAGTTCTACCAGAATAGTATTGGGTGATCTTTAATAGTTCACTCACTCTATTGTGTTCCCATTTCTTCATTTGCGCTAAGGTGATCATGAGATTTACTAATTATGCAGTACTCAAGTGAGGGGAAATATTTAATCTCAATTATTACTATTGCAGATGACTCATCAAGGGGAGTGCCATTTTCATTTCTTGTCTCAAAATGTCTGGTTTGTTTTCAGCCAGGGAGATGCCAAAGACAAAATGATCACTGCATTCACTTCTTATCAGATTAACTTTCCTCACTGAACATTCCCAGTCCAATCATACCAAATAAACTTCCTCTGGAAATATTCAAAATCATTACCCACATAATGTGGTATTAATCATCAAAATTACTTATTTTGTTTGTGCATCACTATGTTTCTGCACCAGGTAAGTATCGGTTTTTTCATAGTATGTCTCCTTTCAGCATAACACTGGCATAACAAATAAAAGGCTGGATCTGAAGGCAATCTATAAATGCTAATGGTGGTGTTACATCATTTTTATCCCCTTCCAACAAAACCTCCTAATTATATATTCACTGAGTAACACAGTGAAGTACAGCAAGAATGGGAGAAGGGGGAGGTAGAGCCTCTTACCTGGCCTTGAGCCAGGCCTACAGGTATCCTGTGATTTGAGTGTGGAAATCAAAGCATGAACTTTAAAATATGTAGTAATTGGAGCACTAAGTGATTTGAATGTCAGTAATTAGTTTTTCATTGCTTAACATAAGTACAAGAGAATACTTAAATAGGTATAATAGAATTTTACTTTATAGAGATTTTATATAACTCTGTTAGAATCCATTACGATCCCAGTAACATGTATTCCTGCTTCTGACAATACAGTTTCTATGGCTGGCTCACAGTAAACAGCACTACTCATTTCAGATGGAATAAGCTACCACCCAAAATTTAGAACTGGCTGTATCTGAGAGGTGGGAGACTCCAGAATATTCCTGTTTTGGCAACAGGACTGTCTCAGAAGACACATTATCCAAACATTGCACTAAAGAGCAACAGTGTCATTCTTAAGTCAACACTAAGGTTTGGTTGCGAATAAATTACACATCACTGGAGCAGCCAGTTATCACTCCCAAACTTAAAGAGAAGATTGAACGGTTTTCATCTAATCAAGAAGCCTGCGGGAGGAACATCAGGGGGAAAAAAGTTGCAATGGTTTGAGGAGGTGGATTAGTGTGCAAGGAATCACACTGAGCTGAGAGCTGATCCAGATGGAAGCTACGAAAATTCCAGACTGCAGTGGAAAGGAAATTTCAAATTTTGTTTTTTTTTAATTGGAACATACCTACTTTGGAAATCAAAACTTCTGACAGAAATAAACCACTTTTAATTTAGTTCTTGATAGGGCAGGTTTTTTCATGATGTAATTCTGGTCAAGACCAGCAGGAGGGAAGGAAGAAGAGAATGCAAATCTAGCAGATAGTCACCAGTGCACTAAGGCACTCCTCTTCAATATGGAAGACTCAAGTCTCCCATTCTGCCCTTTTTGAAGAAAACTGAATCTTCTTCAATCAAGTTAGATGACCTGATCACCTGAGTTTTAGTTACTTTTTGGACTGAAGGGAGGGTTGCTGTGAAAAATTGGGAAAGTCTCACTACTCTCTAGGAAAAGCATTTCTGACTCAGGTTTCATCAAGCAACAATAATCCTATCATGATAAGACAGCAGGATCAAGTCTTCACTGAGTCCACTGTGCACACAAACTTCCATGAATAAGTAAAAACCTCTGATCTTTCACATATCAGAACTACTGGCACACTCACTTATTTGGGCTAAAAAATATTAATCATGATAGATCCTGGGACATGGAGGCATTGCATTGCCGTGGGAACATGTATGTGTGTCTCTTTCGGAATCAGATCATCCCATCATTATTATTTTCTGTCATGGATTGTTTAGTCCTAGGGTAATTTCCAACCTTTCTCCAGAGGTATGGAACAGTTAAAGAACAGCAATCTTTTTGCATCCTATGGGATTCCCAGCCTCACAAGTTCTCAACTTTTATATGGACACTTTAACCTTCTCACCTTGTAATTAAAATAATTTGGACAGATATTAAATAATTAAATTGTGTTACATCTTGACAAAAAATGTGTTTAAGCCTCTTAATGCAGTTTGATTGTTAACAGACCTCACTGTGATTTATTTCTTGCCTTTGGTAATTGGGTGCAATTTTTCTTTTTTGCACAGAACTAAAAACATATATTGAGCAATTGGTGAAACTTTTTAAGAAAAAAACCTGTCTAAGAAGTGCAACAGATGAAAACCATCCTTCCTGAACACCATCCTTCCTTCTTTATGTTTCATAATGGGCAAATCTTTTTGGGGGTATATCAGCCTGACTTCATTAGAGTAAACAGTGAGTCTGTCCCAGGTTTTTTTGTTTCCACAGTTACCTTTTTAAATGTGTTTTGAAGAGTGGCTAAATAATAGGGAGACTTATGCAAATGTGTGGTTTATTATTATTATTATTGCTGAATAGATTTTATCTGCGCTTACACTAGAAATAAAATTAGAACTCCCCCACCAAGGGAAAAATACAGAAGGATGAAGCAGGAAAACAGCCACATTTTATCTAGGCAAGCAAACAGTAAACTGCACTCCATTTTCACAGTACACTCCTCTGAGAGCCCTTCATCATGTCTGTGCTTACATATACTGTTTTCCATTAGATATTTCTGGAGATGCGCGACACTTAACATCCATACATAAAAGGCCATTAAAGCATTAAGAGCAATAAGGGGCTAACTAGGCAGTTGCAGAACACAAATATCACAGCTTGTATATCACAGAAATGAAATGGTGAGCATGGTCTAAGTATATGCATTGGGAGCTCAGGATTTGTTTTTCCGCCTCTTATGAATTTTGTGACTTTTAAATAGTAAGTCCAGGCCAAATTAGTTCACCTGTAATGAGAGCTGTGTAGTGACTATAGAACAATCTGCAGGAGTTCACATTTCTTCCATAAAGAGTAGCTCTGTGCCTCATTGTCAAAGACAATATTAAGGGATGAGCCAGTCCCCAAAGAAGGCAATGACATTTTTCCTACAGCTTTTCAGGCAATTTGGACAGTTTTCAATATACAGAGTAGAAAGATTGCCACTGACTTCAGCCTGGACAGACTGGTCCTTTGGAAAGGGAATGGGAGAGACAAGTCTTTTCACCTCTGGCTTCTTTACCACCTTCTTTTGCATACTTTGTCCTTGGTAAGAAAACTTGAACTGGCAAAACTATGCACACACTGTGCGTTCAGCCAGAATCTGGACTCCATGCTTTGGCCTGCTGGATCGCAACCATAGTTAGGTGTGCAGCCCAGCTGGGAAAGGGTGGCTCAACTGCCCAGCTGTGGTTGGGAGCTGACAGCAGAGTTCATCTCCACCCTGGGCTCTGGGGTCAACAGATTAGCAACAGCTGGCCAAAACTGGGCTCCTTTATACTGATCCAAAAGGAACCAAGAGATGCAAAAACCTAGGATAAGTTTGAAAGGAGTAAGTGAGATGTTATCTAACATTTAAACCCAGGGTTTCAGTCTGGAGATGACATGCAATGTAAATGCGGCTATAATGCTGTGTATTGTAAGATTTTGGGTTGTTTAGTGCTAGTCCAGCTGTAGTGGGGCTTGACCACTTTGGAACAAATAGTGTTTAGACATACGCAAATAAAGGTTTATTGATGGAGCAATTAGAATTATTACAGCTGTAGAAAAATAAACAAAGCACAGAAGCCCTTTCTCAAGCCATTACAAAGTCTCTAAATGCAAATTCTGTCTATCTTTTTCCAGTATATTAGCTGGTATAATAAAAAGCATTGTCTGCATCCACAGATTTTATCCCACTTTGCGTATGCACTTTGATCTACATCTAATAACAAAACCCTAAAACAAACTGTAGGTGCATCTTTATATCCTTGTAAAACTACTTGAAAAAGTTCTCACAGCGCTTCAAAGCCAAACAGTTAAAGAGGTACCAAATTCACTACTTTGGGTGCATTGTTGCCCAAATACTCACAGAGGCTGGACAAAATAATTTTCGTTTCCAACATGATGCATTGAAAGTATGACTACAAACAACTTATAAACAGTGAATTCTCCTTCCAAACTAGGTGACTAACTAAAGATGGGATTAAGTCCAAGTGATATCTTAGCTTGTTCATAAGTATTCCTGGCTGAAAGTAAGGAGAAAAATATAAATACATGTTCAGCAACATATTTTCTAAATGTGTGCCTATTTCAGTTAATTGCTTGATTTTGTTTCTTTTCTAAATAGAAAACAAATTATGGTAAAAGTCAATACATTTCACACTTTCTGTCAAAAATCGTATCTTTCCTTTTTTATTCTGCACAATACTTCATTTCAACATTGATTTCAATATTTTTCTTTTACAGTCTTTAAAAGTTGACAAATAAGACTTATCTTGTTTTGGGATAAGTGAAACACTACACTCGGTTTCTTTTTTGTTTTATATAAATGAAAGTTTCAACAGGTTTTCACTGCAAGTTAATGTGGAATTTACCTATTATTGTTGCTGTATTTTCATGTTAACTATCCAGTTTTGTTGAGCAATTTCTAAATCTTTAATTGTAGTTCTAATGGCATTACTTTTTAAAAATAGAATTAATTGGAATGCCATCTTAAGTTCCATAAACCCAGAGATTGTTCATGGATCTAAAGTAATATAACATTTGGTAGGGGTTATATAGATTAGAGATAATTCATTTGACTGCAATATCAAACAGTGTTGGGATTCCAGTAATATAAAAATGTGATTTTTAGGTGTCTAAACATTCTCTTCACTGTTCTAGTGTCTTTAGGGGAATTGAAAAATCTCTTAGAGACTAGCTGTGTGAATCAAGTTGTTTAAAGGAAAATGGCATTCTTTTTCTATAGAGATTTTAAGATTTTCCAGCTGGCCTATAATTAAAATGAAAAGCTGAAGTGCTCTTTGTTCAGAGCAAATTCCAAAATCATTAACATAAAAAGAAGTGAAAGATGTTTCTATTTCTAGTGAAGGAAAACATTTTAACATCTGAAGAGAATTTAGACTCAGTATTTTGCTATATCATTAACAAATCATATTGACATTTTAAGACAAAATATTTTTATTTGGATGCACGCTTTTTAAATTCCTCTGATTAGATTAATAAAAAATTGGAAAAATATCAGAACTGACATTTTCTGGTGTCTTTTTTCATAGTAACATATATTTCAAATTTTTGCGTGTGTGTGTATCAAGAAATTTTGTATAGCTCTGTTACCTAACTATTAGGTACAAAGTGTCATCTTTTTACACTGGACAAGGACAAACATTCCTTTGCATAGATAGTCTTTTCTGGGGTGATAGCTTCTTTACCTTAACTATTGGAGCAGAAGGATGTTTAGAATTCCCTTTTACCCTAATATATCTGTTAAAAAATTGCTTCTTCAGATTATACAGAAAATGCCTTCAAAGTTTAACACAGGGTAATTAAAATATTGAAAATCCTATTGGTGTTACAGGTTTGCTAGCCCAGTAGCTGCAGCTGGAGGAAGGAAGAAGTCACTTGAGAGATTCTCAACTTGAGAAGCCTACTAAACTCTTCAGGTTTATCTAGAACCTGCTCAGCAAACTTATGCGTACCAGAGATGAGAAAACGTCATTTATGCTTATTCAAGGGCACCGTGAAGGACAGAATACTGCACAGCCAGTTGAGGAATTCCAACAACATTAAAGAGACAAGAAATGAGCAGCAATCATTTCCCTCAGCATGTTTCTTCTCTGTATGCTAGGCACTTCGCTTTGAATGCAAAAGAGCTTAGAGGTGGGACTTCTGGATAGATACCAAAGGCTATAAACCTTTCGATTAGAAGAGCTTTCAATTAAGAACTTTCTTTCCCTCCAATATGTGGCCTTTCATTTATTTTTATTTTTAAGTGCCATTCTATTCTATGAAATGAAAATTAGTTACAGTGCAAGTGTTTTTTCAGGAAGATATCTTTTTTTCACAAAAAGGTAATTCATACAAAATGTTACAAAGAAAATTAGATACAAAAGGAGTGAACTTGCATGTATTTTTCTGGTCTGAATGACTACATAAAATTACATATTTAAACCATATTCTAAATTATAGGTGAAAAAAAAGAAAAAATAATAGGCAGTAAAATGAGAGTTTGAAATTAAAGATCTAGTTAAACAGAAGAAATAATTAAAGTTTTATAGAAAATTTAAAAAGGAAAATTATTCTTCCAGTGCTATGTCGGTATCTATTGAACCTACTGAACAGTAAAACCAATCATTACAGAAAGTGAAATTTCTTTAACACATAGAAAACATTGTGAAAATTGTTATTCTTTCAGCCATTTGTTTGTAGGTTACAAAGTAAAAAAAAAAACTAAACACACACACAATTCCCAAAAAAATCAAAACAAAACCCCACCAACAAACTAACAAACCCTGTCTTTGGCTAAAATAATTAAAACCAGGCATTAAATTAATTTTTTCTTTTAATATTGTGTGGATGGATAATTTGCTCAGAACTGAAGCAACTGAATAGCTGTCATAGTCTGACCTCGCATTCCCAGCAGTCTGCATGTGAGGATTTGTCTCTGTGAATAGAATTAAAAATCTTTTTCTCCATTTTTCTACCCAGAACTCCAGTAGAAGTTTCAGATCAGTTTCAGGATATTTTAAGCATAAAGATGCCATGCTCTGGGCAACTCTCCCAGTGTTTTCTTCAATATTATGATTTGGAAACACTTTTTTCCTCAGTATAGTTAGAAAGCCATAGAAACTGAATGGTGTTTTCCAAATACTTTGCAACATGCATATTTGCCCCAGATATCACCCCTCAGTTGTGATTCTTGGCATGTGATATCCCTTTTCATTGTACCATATAGCATGATTTATGCTATACTTTCTTTTCTCCTGAATTCGAGAGCTTTGTTTTTCCTGGGCTACAAAAAATGAAGCAAGTTATTAATATTACACCTGCTGTGTGTAAGATTAAGAAACACTATTTTATACCCATTAATGAATGCTGTTTAAAGAATTTCATGTTTAGATAGCAGCACATCTCCGTTCGTCTTACATTGTGTTGAAACGACCCGTTTTGTTCAGAACCTTACGGTAAGTCTCAGGCACAGAAGGACACTGGGCTCAAGAAAAGACAAGATAGTCTCTGGCTGTAATTTAAACTCTGGCAGCTGGCACCTCCTTACATGCTAAATTAAAGCACTTTACAGTGATGCATCAAGCAGATCCAAGGGCAGAATATAGCCCTGAGGAAGCAACAGTTTTGAGAAATGGAAGATGCCATCTGCAATTGTTTCCTTGCCTTAAAGACAGAGAGACACTCTGTTTTCCCTGTACTCTCCACAATTTCCCAGCACTTTGTGTTTTTATGAAAGCTATCAGCATTAGATACATCAAACTCCATTCACTCCAAGCACCCCTGGATAACTTGCTTATTTCCCCAGCCTCCAGTCTGACTTGCCGGAGAAGGTCTGCCAGCCCAGCCTGTTCAATAGCCATTTCCATGAGTCACAACACAGCAGCTCCAGATGGAAGACAGGGCAAGCATGTCCCTCCAGAGTTATCACCAATTCAGTTCCCATCAATCAACCAGCAGCTGGGAATGGAGAATCATTCGCTGCTTTGCCTGGCTCGCTCATGCCAAAGACTCAGCACATTAGAGCTGCTCTTTCTTTCGCAGCCAGTCCTTGGGGAAGGAAAAGCCTGAAGCCTCTCACAGATTTCCCACATGGCTACTCAGCCCACCACCTCCAAGCATCATGCCAAACTTAGTGTGCGAAGGGGATTTTGTCTTAGCACTTTGACTTGGTGTTTTTAATTCAGAGAAAGAAGCCTTCTGGCTTGTCAAGCCAAGCATGTGGTTTACAGGTGAGATCTAGTCAGTCTTGCCTCCATCCAAAAGACAGAGGAGCATTACATGTATTATTCTAATGGCACAGGAGCAAGTGATTGGCAAGCCAAAGGCACGTCTGGGTTAACATGTGGGGAGCAAGCACACTGAATAAATGTGATTGCTCATGCCCGTTCTGCAGTTGGTAGAAGTAGTAGGAGTTGGCTGGTGAACTGTGATAATGGTGAGAATCTAGTTTCTGCTCTAGTAGCAGACGTGGCAGGAGGTGGCTGTTCCTTGAGCCAAGACAAAAATGGAGAGTGAACAGTTGGAGCACTCTGGCAGCAGAGTTTTGGCACGAAGCTGCAGAGCAAATGCTACATCGTGCCAGCATGACCTGCTGAGTGGTGCTCTCAGCCGTCACCTGCGTGTGTGGATGGCCACAGAAGCCCATACCTTGGAGGGTATGAAAGAAACAAAACTGCATGGAAAACAAGTACATAGCCTGAATAGTATCTTCTAATCTGTTACAAACACAAGCAGTAAACACCAGAGAATACTTCTCTGCTCAGAATTACATGGGCTGGCAGATAGAGCCCTTGGTTTCCTTTAAATTAATAACCCTCCACCCCTGAACAAGGATGTTTGCTTTTACAGGAGATCATGGGCCCGCCTAAGTGGGAATGGGGACCTGGTCTGCAGGGGAATGCCTGACTGCCGTTCTCAGGAAGGACATTCAGTGCCCCGAATTTGCCCCTCTGTACTGTGAGCAGGCCTGGAAGTCGGAAGTCTCCTTTTGGGAGATTTTCTTAAAGCATTAACCCAGGCATTTCTGCCACGCATTTGATAACAAGAGGGAGTTGAAACAGATCTACACCACACAAGGTATTTCCACTTTAGGGGCCTCTATTTGATGAAAACTTAATCAAAAACATAGTTCTGATTCTTACCTTTGGCTAACTATGCAATGGTGTTATTTTCCTGTGCTGCCTGGGCAAAGTGGGCAGCATCACTTTGCATCATTTCAAATGTATTCATCTGTTAAAAATTTGACTCAAATATTATTGGCATTGTATATCTGGGAAAAAGGAACAGTGAGCAGATAAAAAGAAAATCATACACTGCAGGACAGAGAGGAGCAAAAAAATCAACCCAAGAGGGAAAAAAACAGTAAAGAAAGAAATTCAGCTGGGAAATGAAATAGTACTATATACAAATTATATATAGAAAGTAAAAGAGAAGAAGGAAATCTACTTCTGTAGGCTAGCCTTTTGTGAGCATCACTTTTATCCCTAGCTTCTATATAGGTAGCAGACCTTGCTTTTGCAGAAAACCGTGCATTAGGAAAAGAAAATTTAAATCACCTATGGGGAAAAAGAGAAAGGCCATAGGGCTAAATCATAGGAGTCAAAGTTTTGAAACATTGAACTAAAGGTACAAAGCCAAAAAATACGGTGACAAATTCATAAATTCTACATAGTTGCCCCATTCAACGTAAGACATTGTTCGCTGTCTCTAGTCCTGGGAGATGTTTTATTCACCTAGAAACCTGTCTTCAGTCTGTCCGAAATAGTATTTTAGTTCTAAGATACAGGGATGTCATTAAATAGAGGGCATCTGACATTGCCGTAGGGCTTCCCAATTGAAAAAATGCTCTATCAGATGAGGGAATTTGGCATCATTGTATTGTCACTATCTACTGAAGTTAAATAAAAAATTATACCTTCTTTGCAGCTTTTGTACTTCGGAGTCTCCAGGGAAATCAGGCAGATCACAACCAAGTTAAGATTCCAAATTGTCAATTGGAAGCAAAAGGGGTTTTCAATATTTTAATTAGGGCAAGTGGATCACTCCCCAGTTTTAACCAAAGGAGCGGAATAGCAAAGAAACCCAGCTGGACTGACTCTGACCCTCTTTCTGATTTCCCATAGCAGCACTGAACAGATCTTTTGTAAACTATTGATAAGACTCTCTAAGATTTAAATACCCCATCTCCCTTTTTCCCAAACTCATCATCACTGGAAGCCCGCATGCAACTCAGTGATAAAGCAGGCTTATTTGTAGTTTAAAAAAATGTCTCTGTTTCCTTCAGTGTTCTGCTCATTCTTAAGCTTCCTTCTCCCAACCCACCCGTCACAATTCAAAAATGTCATGTTAATGTTTTATAGGCAGACTCCTCCTGGCTTCTTCTTAGAAACAGCAGCATCTGTGAATAATTTATACCAGTGTGTTTCTGCTCTACTTTTTTCCTGGACTTCCATGAAGGACAGGAATCAAATAAGCAGATGCTACCAAGTATCTGCCTCTGCATCCAGCGTTTGTCCTCCATTGCCCCCCCATGCCCCCCCCCCCCCCCCCCGCCTGGAAAGCTGGGAAAGGAAATTCTTCTCTCAGTAGTGTTAAAGGTTGAATTCAAGTTCAAGACTAGCAGGGCTTTCCAAAAACAGCTACAAGGATCACAGCAGGTAAAATCAGGTTGAGCAAACACCTGCTTGTCAATATTGTGCTTAGCATCGCCACTGAAAGATGTTTTAGTGAAATGTGGGGTAAAGAGGGAGTTTGACCATGCAGGGGTCTCCACCCAGGGTCTTACACCCAAGCTGTTCTGTAACTTAAACCGTTTATGCCTTTGCTGAAGCAAATTTGAAAACAAAACAAAACAAAGCAAAGCAAAACAAAACCACACACATACAAAAACCACTACCACCCCCCCCAAAAAAAAAAAAATTAACTATAACCTGCAAAGGCTGCAGGCCTGCTGGAGCGTCCCTTCTTTAAGCTGAAACGCAGAGCAATAGAAAAGGGCAAGGGAGGCCCGGGGGTGGGGGTCAGGCTGGAAACCCCCTGGCAGTGGCCACTGACGGGGCAACTGCGCCCTCCGCCAGCTACCAGCCCTCCCTAGAAAGCAAATGCCTCCCTGGGCCGGCAGGGAGAGACGGCTGACCAGAGTGAGGGCAGCCCAGGCCCGCCACCGCCACTGCCTGCTGCCTGCTGCAAAGCCGGCATCCAGGGCGCCCCGGGCCGAGGCTAGTGTTTGCCCCTGCCTGTTCTCGTAGCCCCGGTGCGAAGGCCTCAGCCGGCTGTAACCGTCCTGCTTCTGCCAGGCCTTCCGCAAGGCTGCCGCCTGCGCGTGCAGAGGACAAGCCATCTGGTCCCGGCATTTTGCCTTTATGACCAACGACTCCGAAGGAATGAGCTTCTCAGTCACACCTTCCAAACAGAGGTATGAAACCTTGAACTGTATTAATTTGTAGCTTCCTTTTTGTGACGGTAGAAACCAAGCGGTTAACGTAAGCCGTTCGGTGCCTAGAGATGTGGGTCTGTCCCCAGCTCTGCCCGGTGCCAAAGAGCCGGGCTGTTCAGAGCGGGAGGCAGAGGCGGCTGTTTCTAATGCCAGACAGGGCACATCGCCGCGCTCGCCGCAGAGACTGGTGTACCTAAGCCTTGCAGATCTCATTCACCACGTAAACTTCGAAAAAGCCTTTTGTAAAGTTTATACCAGTACTACTATCTCCTGTGCCACACAAGGGAAGGTAGTCAAACAGCCAAAGGAATTTGTGTCTTTGAAAATGAGCTTGGTGGGCTTCTTTGAATTATATTTTTCTAGCTGAGATCAACAAATGACGCCTAAATCCTACTGGACTCGCATGGTGTCGCAAGGAGACCCAACCTTTTGGCCTCATTGTCTTGGAAACATCTGGAGGAGGACTCCAGGTATTTAGCTGTCATACGTTCTTGAATGCAGTGCTGTTTTTCAGACAAGAACACTTTACCTCTGTAGGCATTCTCCTTCTTTGCCTGTTTTTATCTCACCCTCAGATAAGGCAGATAAATAATTTTCAGTATTTTACACTGCAAGTCAAAAGTAAGTCTGGAGTTTGTACAGGTCATTCCTAATCTATTAACTGAAGCCAGGAACAGTGCGTCCGCAGTAACACAGGGTAAAAGCATTCATACATCTGCGATGTACTGAACTCTGAGTTACCTATGATGGGTAAGAAACAACAGCATTTTAAAAGCTAGCCCAAAGTGCCACTCAGGAGACTATTTATTAAACTTTCATCTCTCTCTTTTGATACCAAAATACTGAACTTTGATGACTAGGTGATTTAGCCTTCTCCTTATCAATTTCTCAAAAAGGCAGAGGATATATCTTCATTGCAGTTGTTGAAACGTATGCTAGCCTACCTGATATATTTTTACCAGCTAGTGCAGGGGTTGCTAACAGTGAGGCCAAACATCACAAAACTGCAGAGACAAACTCCGTGATACATTTCTTCAGCTTTCTCTGTGAGGCCGGTAATAGATTCTAGTTTCCTACAACTATTTGGTAGTGGCATCCGAGTTATCTTGTAATGTAAAGATTGTTCTGTTATATCCATGCAGATTGAAGTCACATCTTTGCCTGAAGCATGGAAATACCATAAAGAAAATTGCTATTTCCTAATTTCAAAAAGCCTGTTTGAAGTACCGGAAGGTTTCTTAACTGCCTTCATAGCCACAAAAATGTATTCATGTTGAGAATGTGCAACTGTAAATTTTAATTTTAGGACAGAAGTTTAATTTTACTCATAAAATATAAAAGATAATAAAGTAAGGGGTCAGATGTTTTTAGCCTTAAGAAACAGCACCATTATGATTTAGATATCAGTCATAAGTTAACTCCAAATCAATATTTGACACTTGCACTATATTTAAATTTTATTGCTGTAAAGTACATTAAGAATTCACTGTTGAGAATACAGTTATTCCACAGATCAGGCTAAAGAAGGGCCAATGTAATAAACAATTTACAACTTTAAGTATGTTTCCCGCAATAAAGTTCCAAAATCCATCCTAAATAAATCTTGTGTAATACCTCATTATAATTTAGTTATATGAAGAATTAAAGAAATAAATTATAGTTATTCTCTAATACTCTGAATGTTTTATCTCTGCCCTTAAGAATCATTTCACACGATAATTGATTGATGTAGATCTCTTATCTCAAGGGTGAATAAGAAAAATTTCACAAAATTATTTTAGAGCTTTAAGACCTGTAAGAGGATGTGATATGCACTTATCAGACCTCCAGAAACCACAAGTATAGTGAAATCTCTTATCACTGTATGAGGCAGGGATTAGCAAATACACTTCCTTTATTAGTGTGACAACTGATTAGAGGAAAATCATAGCTACATTGCATGCTTCTGAGGTGGAGCGGGTAAGCATTTTCAGGAGTCAAACATGCAGTAATATGACCACGTACCACTGTGGTGCCAGGATGGGGAGAGCTATCGCGTCACCCTTCAGCTGTTTCAACCTACCACTGACCCTACATAGCAATCCATGGCGTTGCAGGGCTATACGGGGCTAAAGCTACAAGCATGATGGGAAATGAGCTTGGCATAGGAGTGCTTCCAACTTTTGGCTAATTCAGTCAATTTGACACTAAATGTTACCCTTGCCAAGCTAAATTAAAATTGACTAGAATGTTCTAGACATTAGTAATGACTTTGATTAGGACTAGGTTTTCCTACAAGGACAAAAAAAGCTTAATAAACCTCTAAGTGGAAAGGGTAAAATGAAATGTCCGTGCAGACCTAAAGATGTAGATGGAGAACTGATCCAAAAAAGAACTCATTTTTTGCTCTGAATTCTCTGCTTCCTTCCTTATCTCTTTTAGTTATACTCTCATGAGAAATTGTGCTAACTTACCCGAGTCCTTCATCTACTTCTGCAAATACAGGAGTCAATGGCACCAGGAATGGGCCCTCTGCTGCTGCAACCTGAAGTCTCATAAAATCTCTCAAAGACCTTGGGAAAGGAGCTAAGCAGGATATAAACACTTGCCAAAACAAAGCCTTTCCCTGCAGAATTTCCATGGCAAGAATATTGTCTTGGTTGTGTGTGAGCTCCAATGCGCACCAGTGGCATTTCAGAAATCAGAAGTTTCATCCACATCAAAAGTCAGAACGATCCCAGTTAGGAACTGCTGATTTCACACGGCCATAGCCAGAAGACAGCAGCTACCCCAGCTGGACAGCCTGAAGCTGGTTGGGGTATTGGTATACATATCCACAGTGTACAACCAGTACTTAAAGTAAAGGATGTCGCCAGTGTTTGCTTTACAGGATTGTAAGCAAAGGCAGAGGTTTTCTTAAAGGCAACCGATAGTGATGAAATTTCACCTCAGTTTTGGTCTCCAATGTGTGTTTGCTTTTTGAGGCAGACTGCCCGGGAGCCAGACCCTCAGGTGGTCACAGCACAGGCAGAAAAAGAGTGTCCCAGCCTGCCCTCCAACCCACCTACTGTTCCAGATCTATACTTTGCTAACACCTTAGACTACAGTCATGCCCTGTATCACTGATTCTCCCTCCACTAACAGTCTGGTCCAGTTTCTGTTTCTAGTCTGACGGGAAAATGCCAGATCAATATCAAGACCCTGATGTCAGGTATTTAGAGAACCATCACAATCTCTTGCGCCCTACCATCAATGAATTTCTCTTCCTACCACCCCTTCCTACAGAAACAGGCTCATGTTTCTCTTTCAGGGAAGGCTGTTGTGAAGTTTGTGATGTAGCAGCTCTCATACCTCATTTTTTCCAAATTCCAGTACCTTATTAATCTGACTATAGTAATATTATTCATTCATAGTTGAGGGGTCCCAAAGACTTGTATTGAGTCATTTCTCATTAACTCTGAAGGCAGTCTGTCAACTGCGATAGGAGTCTATCTTATCATCCTAATTCAATATATGTGTGTGCAGCAGGGCAACGTTTAAATAAATCAAAGAAGACCCGTGGGCTTCTAACTCATTACTGCATGCCTCTCTTTCCATAACTGATCTGGTATCTGGCAGGGATGAGAGTATGGATGAGAGCCAGCTTGCTAAGGGGACAGGTAATGCTGACGGTGGAACAACTGGAAGAGGAGAGACAGTTATCATCACAGTGTTGTGATAAGAGTGTGGCTTCAGGTGACATTGCTGACTTTGGAGAACTGATGCCTATATTTAGAAGATGAGGTAAAAGGAACAGTGAAATACACATTTTATTATTTATACCTATCTAGATACGAAATACACATTTTATTATTTATACCTATCTAGATACAAAAAAATAGTTTTTTTCTTTATCATACGAAAATTTTGTTATCATCATTCTTAAGTTTTTCACTTGAGATGAAACCAAGTGCAAGACATGGACCTACATCTCACATCAGTTCAAAAGCCAGGACTACCTAAGAAAAAGGTATAAAGGAAATGTGCCTACATTACAGAACCTATAATCATGTAAGCCAACATGGTATTATTATTTGGATAATTACAGTCCAAAGCTAGTGTAGCTAAAAGCCTGTGGTACATTGCTACAGCGTATCATGGTGGTGTTGGCTCCTTAACAGATGCTGTATTTGGTCCATAGCTAATAGTACCTGTGAAGTTTTTGAAACTTTAAATTTTGGTGCAAAGTAATCCAGAGCCGAGGCGTTCCAGAAGAACCTGCACGTTCAGTTTTCATTCTTCTGGCTTCTGAGAGAGATGTGGAACTGAGATGCTGGTGGTAGCATAAAGTGGCCAGATATTTGTTTATAAGAAGCTGCCTCATAGACAAAATAAAAAGCTGAATGCATCGCGTTCTATTTTTGGTCGTTTTAAATATTTGGCAGAGTAATGGAGCCCTTTGGAATATGAACAGGTTTTGCTGTTTGCAAATGTAAATACACTAATCATAGTATAAAAACATCCAAGTAAATTTTAAAAAATATTAATAATAGAAAAAAAATAGTGAGAGAAAAAACAATGCTGAAAACCATACTTGACCGACAACAAAAACTTTTACATGTTTAGATATCATTCTAAGCAGAGAGAGATAACTATACAGCTACACAGAGAGACGGGAAATAAAAAATAAAATTGTTTTGATATTGCTGTATTTTTTAATTCTATAGTATATTAAAAACCAGAAGTCCAATCAGTATACCCAGATATTTATATCAAAGTAATTAGAGAAAAGAATGCAGTGCAGTATGTTTTTCTTTTCTTTAATATTGTAAATAGCAGCTTATCCAAAGAGGGTTTTTTACAAATTCAGCAGCAACTTTCTGTTTGCTCTGAAATGTTTTTCCACTGTATTTTCTAAAGACATGAACATTTGTAAAACTATGATAAACACTTTCTACATTTTTTTTTCTTTTTTTTTTTAAGAGTAGTTTTGGAAATAACCTTCAAGGCTTAACTTTTTTTTTACTTTAGAAAAAGTACGGAAAAAACTCTTATCTCTCAGCATAACTAAAAAGTGTTTCTACTCTGTGGGAGTTCTAATCCTCCTGTAATAATATTGGTAAAGACCTGGGGGGAGAGAGAAGAAATAAAGAAGTTGTTGTACACCTGTCTTCTCACATATCTGCCTCATTTTAGCAGAATTTATTTTGTTGCAAATAGTGGTGGGAAGAACCAAGTTACAATTTCTATCACATTTTCAATTCCAGTGATATTTAGATCCAGGAATTGGCTAAAATTCATTTCTAGGATACTGAATGCTTCAAATGTACATTTTAATTTTCTCTACACCAAAATAAGGAAGGACTGAATTCTTCAGCACAATATAGCTGTGAAGATTAAAATGCCAAAGTACTTTTCAGTGATTTCCCCAGCTTGCTTACACATATCATTTCTCATACTGATTTTTTCCTTTTGTATTAGTCATTCCTGAGAAGCCTGAGATTGAAAAAATAAATTACGTGGACCTGCTAATAGTAAGCATGGATAGAATGAAGTCTTTTTCATAGACCCCACTTCAGTATTTTGCTCAAGCATATGCAGAGTTCTTCCAGGCGAACTTTTCCGGCAGGTGACTGACTCCAGGGTCTGTCACACACTGGAGAACACATCTGGCCCAGATGTTGATGGAACAGAATGGAAGCCACACAGCCTTCCATAAAAATCAACCACACATCTGTATCTCTTTGAGCACAGTGGCACAACTCTTATGTGCAGCATTTTTATCTGCTGCAAGATCCATACGCTTCAAATAGCTGACCAGCGGGTCGCAGTGACCACGGGAGCACTGAGTGGACATGATACTACAGCACTTTTTAGAGCAGTGAAACAGAAGCAGGTAGGAGAGCATAAGGAGCAATCACTTGAATGAGTCATTTGTGCCATTTCTATGCACTGATAGTTTGTTGAACCACGATAAAATCATGCACTCTGCTGGTTCAGTTCCTTGCATGCTATAAGTTACAAATCCACACAAAGAAAATTGCTGCTTGTAGTCAAGTCATTCAGAGAGCAAGTACGAGGTACTACGGAAGAAAGCAGTACAAGTGATAGAAGGTTCCCTGTTGCCCTATCACGTTTATTGTCCCTGCACATGTTCTTGAATGCAGATTAGGTGAGCAAAGGTTCTCCAATAGGAGTCAAAAATAAGCACTAGGAACTCCCTAATACTACAGTTCAAAATCATTGCATGGCTCCATAACTTCCTGAAGAATGGGGAGTTTAAGAAAAATGGAGGTTCGTTCTTTCTGGCTGGACATTTTTAAGTTATCTTTTGTAAGACCACATAAAATGATTTAGTTCTCAAAGAAAAACTGAACTGCATAAGTAAAACATTACATAAAAGACGTTTCAGTACAATTTATGTGAAGTGAATTTCACAAGGACCGGTCTATTGTAGAAAACTCAACTTATCTCTTCCTGATCCTTTTATTCTATCTAAACATAGAAATTTATGTCAGTTCAAAAAAACCTATTACTGTTTCTCATAACTGAATCCATTATTTTCCTTCTATGATCCATCAGGTAAAAACAAGTGCAATAGATCGCTCCAGCAGAACCTTGAACATAAAAGGCCTCAAGAATAGAGTAAGATAAGTTAAACCCATCTCGCTGTGCACTGTAACTGGGAATGATAACCTTGATGTTTAATTTAAATCAAGTCATAGCAAAGACTTCTGACTATAATTGTTATCTGTCATACAAATAAAATTATTATAAAATGGAATTGGACTTGGAAAGGTATAGTTTTGCCTGTTGCATTGCCTGTAAGCAAATTGAACTCTGTGAAGGTTTATCACCCTTTGCCGCCTTCTTCCTCCAGTCTTTCTCGGTAATGGATCCATTTGACTGCAAAACTATGAGGAGAAAGAGCTGAGAACAAATGAGTAATTTTCCACATTACTCTCTATTTCCAGAGCTTTGCTGATTCCATTGCATTGCTGATTTTTCTCTCCTTTGTTCCCCTGCCAGCCCAGGGAAAAAGAGACCCAAATTTAGAGCTCAAATGAGAGTGGCAGCATTTCACTGGTATAATAGCAGTTTAGGGACAGGCAAAATAAGGAAGTGAAAGTGCACGGATTTAAGCCAGAAAGAGGAACCACTGGATCTCATGGCAGCATCTGTGGTTTCCAAGCTTGGCCTCAGCTGGATCGTTGAAAGGGGCTCTACCAGGCACCAGACTTTCTCAGAGCGACTCAGTGCAAGAGAAAGATGAATGCCCTGGCCCCATCACCTACCTACCTTCCTGCCTTTCCTTGCTTTCCAATTCTGCTAAGAAAAGAGGGTGCACAGGTCACAGGACACACACCGATGGGGTGGCGGTGGTGTTCAGGCGCGGAAGACGAGGGCTGACTGCACCTCTTCACCTACAGTACATTGCCTTGGGGAGGCCAAATAAGCACATGCTAACTCAAAGATGAAGACAAATAAACTAATTTATTTGATGCAGTGCCTATAATGAGACACACCAATCTACCTCCCGCTTTCAGCCAGTGCTGCTGCTTGTCTCCCACCCTGGGCCAGCACATACTAGAGGCAGCTGGCAGATCCAAACTCCATTAACTAGCTGCGGCTGTGCACGCATGCAAAGAGAAAGCACAAGAGATAAAATGGCAGGATGCAGCAGCAGGGGAACACGCCTGCCGGCAGCAGCCCGGTGTGCCAGGCCGCATCGCTTGGAGGCCATCACGTGCGGGTGCCCGCTCCTCACACAGCTCAGCAGGGTGCAGCTCACTTGCAGCCTCTGCTCCGTTCAGCTAAAGGTGGTTCATGAGGCCACACTTGGTAGGGGGAGCTTGAAACAGCTAATCTAAGTTTACAACATGTGGGTTATTACACACACCCCTCAGCATAGTCTCATCTCTCCTGGATACCTTTACGGTAGCAAACAGAAAGAAGCCCATCAGGGGTGCTTCAGAGGAGAAATGCAGTTTTGGTGCACTGATTCACCATCTCAAGGAGCCTCTCTCTCTCCTTTGACTATAGGAGAAATTAAGGAGACAAGGCATCCAACTTAGCTGTACAACAGACCTTCTATTCTCTATACGTTGATTTAGGAAGATATTTATTGTACAGGTGCGCTTTCTTCAGAATTACTGGTGTCACTTCAGCGGAGTCCTACAAAATCCTGCTGATTTCCACCCGAGGGCAGAGGCCAGCACAGAGCAGCTTGGAATAGTTGGTATAATCTGGAATTCTGAAAACTTTGCTATTTCCCTGCTGTCAATTTTTTTTTCCTGGCAACTCATCTTTGGGGGGGGAAAAAAAAAAAGACATAGACCCCTGTGAACTGCACACATCTGTGCTTTTTAAGGTTGTATTTCCTTTATCAACACTTTTTTTGAGTTGGGCAAACTCAACTTTTATTCACAACATCCTTAATGTTTTCAGTCTGAAAAATCATCTTAGAAATCTTGAATAATAAGGTTGCAAGTTTGACGCAGAGATCTTTCCGAATAACAGCATTCCTGTTCTTATTACATAAACCTACTCTGTGGGATTTGCTAACCACGTACTTGAATAGTGTAAAACACTGCTCCTAGCCAGATGAGAGATGCATGGATTGATGGAGCTTTGATAATCATAAATAACATCTTGATGGGGCCATGAGCCAGTAGCTAGCACGAGTCTCAAAACAAACAGGGATGGTATTACAGCACGAGACTGCCTGGGAGACTCCCAGTTCCTTCCACACCAATTCTTATCAGGATGGGTTTGGCAAAGCCATTTAACCTCTTCTTCTTTCAGAGTGGATGATTACTTTTCAAAATCGCGTGGATGCTATGACAGCTAATTAATTATCGCTGTATTGTGCTTTACAAATATAATTAGTATAAAGACGGTTAGAAGGGAGAAACACTGCACAGAAAACGAAGGTGAACAGAGACAGAGCGCTAGAAAGACTCTAAATGTAGTAAGAGAGAAAGAGGAGAAAAACAATAAATAAGGAAAGGAGTTTTGAATAGCAAGTACATAAGAGATGTGTATGAAAGAAAAAAAAGGTGTTCTGCTTTCCAAAAGTAGAGGAGGGGAAAAGGAAATTAAAAATTAGAAGCAAGGCACTGAGATGAATGGATTCGGAAGTATAAAGAGAAGAAAAGAAAATGAAAAATATGTAATAAAAGCCACCCAGCCTTTAAAGTAATGAATCTTTTCATTTATTTATATCCTTTTTTGATATTAGCGGAAAACGGTAGCACACTTATACTGAGCTCACACTATGTTAACACAGTATAGCTCTTAATTCCTGGATTATGTTGTTAAATAATTAACTGATGAATCATAAGTAAATAATTGAAACTTGGTTCTCTAAGCCTCACAACTGAGAACATAAAACTGTCACAGTGATATCCGATTTTAGCAGAACTGATATTGTATTAATTAGAAAAACTGGAAAAAAATTCTAAGATCTGTAGCAGTAAAGACTGCTAGCAGAAGCACCTGGGCTCCATTTCCCTATGGAACAAAATAAAATGGATCATCTATTTTTTAAATCTCCTATATTAAAGCTACATCTGGAGAAGATGGAAGCATGGATTGCTAGTTCCTCTGCAAAATACTTAGACCTGCCCTGGGCCTTGTCCTGTTGGAGCGGGTCTGTGATTTGGGCAGCAGGAGAGGAGAGGGGGGTCACTGCAGAAGGCTAAGGCAGTCTTGATTTCATGTTAAAATATCTTTTCCTCCAATACTCCTAAAATGAAGAACTATAAAACAAATCCTTACACTTCAATGCGCAATAAATCATCGGTTCCGTGGCACTGTTTAACGAAATTAAGAATAAACAGCTTCAAAACTCTAATAATAATTGTGTTTATTCTTGTAAAAGAGGAACGGTAGACAAATTTAAAAAGATCACTCTTCGCATCCACAAAACAAAATAATTTCTTTTCTCCCATGAACATCTGTTTCATTTTCTGATATAGCAAAAGCACATGTACTTCAAGTCTAAGCAAGGCAATTAATCTGGATTCTGCCATCATCACAGTCACGGGATTTTTTTTTTTGTTTTTTACAATGAGAGGGCTCTGGGAGCACAGATCCTGCTGTGCAGAGCCATCACATTCCTTCGTGAGAACAACCTGGTAGGAATCAAAAATCTAAGGAACTGCAAATAATTATTCCAATAAAGAAATTACAAAATGCTACAATGGTTATTCAATAACACTCATTTCATTTGTTCATTCTTGCGGTCTGTTATTTAAAAAATAAATAGAAGGCACTTTATTTTTCAGAAGCCCCCACCCTTCCAGCTTCCTGATGCTTAGTCTTGCAAAACACTTGCCAGCAGCAAAAATTTTAAGTGTCTTTGAGTATCAGCGCGGGCATGAAAACGTACCACAATTCCTCAGCAACCCCTCCTAACCTCCACGTCTGAGGTCAGGCTGATTTCACAGCCCCCCCCTTCAGCCCCATTCGCCGGCGTCTGTCCCTCAGCCCCTGCCCGGGGGTTCATTTCACCACGGCCTGGGCGTGGGCGTAGGAAGAGGAGTCGGTCTCGAAGTAGCACTCCAGCTGCCCGCGGAGGGCCTCGAAGGTGGGCCGCCCGCCCGCCTCCGCGCTCCAGCACTGCAGCATCAGCTGGTAGAGCGGCGCCGGGCAGGTCTCCGGCTGAGGAAGTCTGTACCCCTTGTCCAGCATCTGGATCACCTGGTGCCCTGGCATCCCTGCAAGCCGAAAGGAGCTCGTCAGACTACTCGGGGTCTGCTGAGTGACACCGCCTGGCCCTACCTCCGACTGAGGCGAGGCAACGGGATGCCCCCCCGTGAGGTACGCGTGCACGCTGAGGGCAGAGCTGGCCTCCGCAGCCCCCCCTTCAGCGGCAACAGGCCACAGGAGTCAGGAGTCACTGGAGGAGCCCAAGCCAGCAGTTAAAAACCACCTCCAGCATTTCCCAGCCCCCTCACCCCGACTGCGCCACCTGAGAGGCACAGCAAATGGGTTCGTCTGGGTGCGAGGCTTTTCCTCCGCCACCCGGGTTTGCCAAAATTTTTCTTAATTGTTAATTAAATTGTTCATTGCTTAAATTGTTCCTAAATCCCTCTAGTCTCAGTGACTCCGAAACCTCCCAAGAAAATCTGTCCTGCTGCTGAATTTTCCTCACGTTTAGAAAGTCTTCCCTAAGGTCAGCCCTAAGTTTCCTCTGGTGCAGCTGCGCGATGGCATCCTGCCTGCTCTGTCACCGTGAGTCATGGAGAAGAAACCATCGCCCTACCTTTGCTATACCTTTATATATTAAGACTATTGTCCCATTCCCTTTCAATTTTCTACTTTTTAAATTAAACCTTGTATTGCATAATCTTTACTTCTTTTCCCTAGATCTCTGAATGGTGTTTCCTCTGTACATTACCCACTGCCACCATGGATCAACATAACCTCTTCTCCTAACCAACTACGGAGGACAAACTCCTGAAAGTAATACCAAGTAAGCAAACAGGCACGGCAAAAGACATTTTCTACTGTAAAGTTACAAGTAAAATATGCCTTTGCAAAGGGACAACGCTGAACATATTTGCAGACAATACCAAGAATCATGGTGTTACATATCATTTATACTTGAATAGTTTATTCATATGTGTGTGTTCATATGCACACACCTGTAGTTTATATAAGAAAGAGCTGAGGATTTTTGGCTATGGTTTTCTTTTTTTTTTTTCATAACGGTTTCACAGGAGGTGAGGGTGGGAATCAAAAAGCAAAATCATTTTTTCCTTTTACAGGAAATACCAGTTTGGGACCCTGTAAAATGTAGTTTATGGCGAACGCACCACCCCTCAGGCCTGTACAGATGCAGCATAACTTTTTTTTGCTTTAGTCCTTCCCTTGTGTTCTCCTCACCAGCACAAAATGAGTCACAGTCAATCATCTCACTGATATCTTGTGTTATTGGAGTCACAGTTCCTTGAGCATTTCTCAGTGCTAGGAATAATGGCTGCTCTCATACCATTAAATCTGCTTTTGAGGTTGGTGACATTTTATTCCTAATTCTTGTGATCCTTCTCCTTATGAAGACTTTCCACCGCAATAGTCAAATATGAGGGAAGGGAGTAAAAACACCATGATTCATTTTTCAGACACCTTCTTCCTGAAGTGCCTGTGCAGCACTTCACACGTAATAATCTGTTCTTCCATGAGATATCCTCAAAAAATAAATTAAAAAAAAACCAAACCCAAGGACAGGATGGGGGACAGAAAAACCTTCCCTTTTTCCAGAGTCCAAGAATTGGCATCTTTGATCTGATGCTGGAGGGAAGTAGCCAGCTGGCTTAGGTGCCTGTGCAATGCAGGTTGATTCCAGCGAGAGGAAGCTTGAATGGCTGCTAACCACAGCCTTTGGAAAGCTTCCAGGGAGCCTGGGGCAGCCAGAAGGTCTGACCCACTAAATGGACCTCATCTGAACACCCTTCTTTCTGTATTTACAGTTTTAACCCTTTAACATGCCCGTAGTACAGGCATTCAACTTTTTTTTTGTGTCGTTCTTAAAGCAAGAAAACATTAGACATCATTCTTCAGGTAAAAGCACTTACCAGCGTAAGGCATCTTCCCGTAGGTGATTATTTCAAACAGAAGTATTCCAAATGACCAGACATCTGACTTAACGCTGAATTTGTTGTAGCGGATTGCCTCCGGCGCTGTCCATTTCACTGGGAGTTTTGTTTCAGGCCTAGCTTCATATACATTTTCATTTTCTACCTGTCACGGGTAAAACAAAGCAAGACTGATTTCAGATCTGCTTCAGCAAAGCACTTAAGCACCTGACTAAGCTAAGCATGTGCTTAATCTTATCCTCTTTTAGCCAAGCACTCGCCTTTCATGGTATTAAAGCACGCACTTTCTGAAGTCTATTGTTGAATTGGGCTTCACAGTTGAGAAATGCTACCGTTCATCGGAGGCTTTTCTAAAGCATTTATCATTTCAAGCGGGCACGCAGCATTGGAGTGGCTCGTGATTAATTATGACCTGCTACTGTGAATTCTGGACCTGGCATGCAAGATTTCAAAAGTCTGTCAGAAGTGGTAGTGTAAGCATCCTGCTGACACTAGAGACCAAATGGCTCCACGTCTGGTCTTCAGTAAACGGAGAAGGCAAGAGCAAGAGCTAATGAATTTCGGAACCTTTCTTCTGTGATTTATTGTGGTGTTGAAGGGCCATTGACTTTGATAACAATCACTTAAGCAGGTTGGGGAACCAAAGAGCAAACTCCAAGTGATTTAAATTAACATATTAGCTTACAGTGGGTCCCATTAATTCATGTAAAGTGAAGATGAAAGACACATAGAAAAAGAAAAATTATTTCCTTGCAAATTTGTAGAATCACGTCCTTAAAGCACAGACATCTAAACTTTGTGAACATTTATTCCCTCTTTAATTCCTAAACGTAGTTTAGTGTACATCAGTCACATCCAAGCCTTGGTCAGGTTTTTCACATGCAAATCCAGGCAAATGTGCACAAGATTTTGTTTGTTTGATTGTTTTTAATACAGAATGTATGTTTCCCAGCTGTAATGCCCTATAGTTTTGAAAAGACTGGTTTTAGTGTTTTGTATCTATCTACTGATACAGCTGGCATCTTGACCATAATACTCATCTCTAGAAACAAGAAATTATTTCATTATGCTAATTAACGCACACAGAAATACAGATTTCATTTCTCACACCTACTCCTTTGGGACCTTCGCATGTGACCATGTTAGTGCTTTGGCTTAGGAGACAGAAAATTCCTAAGAAAGTCTGCCAAGATGACTCCATGACAGAGTATTTTAGTAAAGTTCAGTTTTAACAAGAAATGTCAACAGCTGTAAATTATTACCCTCTCTAGTGAGGACAGGAGAAATATCCATTGTAAGCATTGTTCATTTAAAAATATATATTTTTCATGTTAAAAAATGTGCAATCTGAACTTACGCATAACTAGAAGAATCAAAATTAAGCAAAAAGCACTTTCAAAGTCCCTTGATGCCATTGTCAAGCCATTATTCTATACTTCAGTATGTAATAAATCCAACTCTGTTCTGAACTTCAATTTCTGCTGCTTGAATGGAAAAAAACAAACGAGAAGCAGAGGGCTTTTTTCTCTGTTTTTCCTTCTCAGTGCAAGAACATAAATCAATAAAAACAATAATAAGGCCTCAGAAATTATAGATTACATATTGATATCCATAAAATATGGCAAATCAAATCTTTCTCACTCTGACAAAATCATTTTCAGAGGTAGGAAATCTCATTTCTAAACCACAGCTCTTTCCTAGGGTGATGTTGGTCAGCGTTACTTGGCATTCCACGTTCTCAAGGGCTAGAGAAAAAAAACAGTGCAATGGCAAAGAACTTGAAACTGCATCAGATTTAATGCTCTGAGACGTCACTTTATGAACTCCGCTGTTAGTCGTGGAGGGGAATAAGGTCCTTTTACGATTACTACCTGCACTCGCAAGCATCATGGAGGCAGTAGGGAAGTGAACAAGGAAAGAATAGCTGTCAATACATTTTTATATGCCTTCCCTTACAGGCTCAGGAATATAATTTTGCCATCATTCCTGTGATCTCTCTCCATGTGGCAGTCACTAGTGTTGTGGATAAAGGTTGTGGAGCAAAGGGTATTGCTTGCCAGGCTCCCTCCTTGGTGGCTGAGTGGGAATCAGACACCGGGATGCCATCTTCAGACTGACACAAAGGCACAGGCCAGCTTCTAACCTTGCATGGGATAACGCAGGTAGAGGATACAAGTGAACACGTTAGGGGTCCTTTTCTCCCTGGGCATGCCTTTTGCCTGAACCCAGCAATTCAGAGGCTACGGTTCATTCTTTAGTTGACCTCTTCCACCTCGTTCCCCAGAGTCAAAGTAGAACCAATTCACCCTCTCACAACTCACCTTAAAAACTCTTGCAAGTCCGAAGTCTGCTACTTTGTAAACACTGTGTTCACCAACAAGAACATTCCTGGCTGCCAGATCCCGATGGATATAGTTCTGAGATTCAAGGTAAGCCATCCCGGAAGCCACCTGAGCAGCCATGTCTATTTGATGTGGCAGGAAGATTTCGGAGCCTGCATCTTCTGTTTAAAAAGATGACAAGGATAGCATAATATTTACGGTATTCAGATATAAATAACATAACAGCTGACTGGTTCAAACAGCCAACACAAATCAACAAAATCATGAAATACAATAAAGTAAGAGCCCGACCAAATGACACAGGTTAGTGAAAGTTACTTAAAGTTACTTAAAGTCATGCAGCTAGTTTCATGATAACTGAGTAACAATGCCTGTCGCATCCTCTCTAAAAGAGTAGATACTAAATGCAGCAGTTGATCTAGGCCTGGAAGGAGCTTCTGACACAGTCCAAAGAAAAAGGCATTTATCCACCGATAGTAATGCAGATGTTTGCCTTTCTGACAAGTGCATAACCCGTTCCAAACTGTGAGTAAAAGTTAATGTCAGAACTCACTGGGTGTAGCCAAAGCTGACTAAAGATGGAAAAGCACTAAATTATGCTGGTTCCCTGTTCTCCAATGATTCTTACTAGGAAATATACCATTTGCTGTCAAGTGTAACTCTCATTTTCACTTTCCAGTCCACTTGACTGCTTCACGCTGTTATCTCTGTTGCTGCTACTCCACAGTAGGATTCCTTGAGCTGCTTTCAAGCTGCCTGCTTCTCTTGCAGAACTTTCTGAAGCAATGTGCCTGCCATTCCCACCACTGTAAGATGAGCAAGTCCCAGAAATAGAGATGTGGCGATCAAAGATAGGCTGTTCAAACAAAGTAGTAGAAGAACTTTGAGCAGATCAGCTTCCCTCCACAAATGAAGGAAAGAGCCTTAGGCCATGAAAACCTGCAGCCAAAAATAGTAAGACGGGTACTCAAAAAAAAGTCATTGGGATATAACACATTAGAATTCAAATTCAAAGCCTTTGTGGCATTTTGGGGACAGCTGACCTCCTCACAGCAAAGAATTTATACCCCGAGATAATCTAGGTAAGCCAAATCAGTGTTGTAGTCAAGCATCACTGTCACCCAAACCCAAATGCTGCAGCACTGAAGCGTGAGTGCCTACCTCTGTAGCCTCTAATACTCAAAACAGTTTCAACTTTCTGTTTCAGAATCTTAACAATATCAAAAAGCTGAGTGTTTGCTGCGACATTTCTTGGTAGTTCTCCTTTCTCATTGAAGATGGTGACTTTTCCTTGCTGCCTCTGCGTTAAAGAAATAAAACATTTGTAGCTGGCAGTTTTCTGTTGCTTATTTGGAATTGATTCATAGTGAAAGTCTGTCTTAGCATTGTTTTGCACAGCCTGCTCCAGTTCTGGCATTTTATCTGACCTAATCTTGCAGTCACTCCTAATGAAGAGTGTGAAATTCCCTTGTTTACTAATCTATTCTGCAATCTCCAGGCCTTGAATTTCCTGCTTATCTGGATGTTCTGAGATGAATAGGTAAAAGAAATTAATTTTAAATGATTAAATTTGCCCTGTATGTGTATTGTCCTACTTCCTTTTTGAGGCTAAACTCATTGTCATGATAATCCAGCATTAAGATTATTTACTTCTATTGTTGACTCAGAAAGTCTTTTCCTCTCCCATAGGTATGTTTAATAGCTGCCTTGCCCTTTAAAAGAGAGAAGGAGAAAAAATCAGGCTATGTGAAAATCTGTGGCTTAACCATCAACAAAATCCATCATCAGGCCACAGAACAATATAACACACTGAAGTTTTGCAGTTCTGATAACTGGCAGACATCAACATTTATTCAGCTTGCTGGACAAAGATATAAATCCGCAAATGACGCCTATGTTGTATTTAATCAGAAAATAACTATGTACAAGTACCTTGCATGAGTACCTGGGGTTTGGAAACTAGCTTATGTGACTCAGTTTAAAATCCCTCTCTCCATACTCCCTTTCACACTGCTCCTTCATCTGCTCAGGCTGTGAACTACCTCCTGGTGAAAGCAGACAAGGATGCAGACAGACTTGAGCACGGGTTTGTCACTGCTCTGCCATGCTCCAGGCTGGCCTGACACAAGCTTGCTCTAAGAGGCAGAACACAGCAATGCCACGGCAAAAAAGGAAGCCTCATGTTTAATGAGCTGCTTCAGTGCAGAATAGGAGTTAGAGCTGCTAAACCCTCCCTGTCTTATTCCCTGCAGGACATACAGGTGCACTGTGTTAAAGGACAAGGACGAGATCCACCTCTAACAGTGGAGTTGCAGCTGAAAGTCTATTTCTTCCATTGGGGCCTGTTTGGGATCCCAGACCAGGCTGACCTACTGCCTTTAGCATGTGGGCTGAGGGAGGGGAGGAGGCCACCATTGCCCTGGCTGCTGCAGTATTTCTTGGAGGGTTTCTCTCTGCGAGCTGGTTCTGCACTACTGCTGTTCTGGAGCTAAAGAAGGGAAAGCTCTAAGGAGGAGCCTCAGCTGATCAAGAGCTGCAAACTGTGCACAAAGATGGAGCACGAGTCTCTTTGGGATCTGAAGTGCAAATCATGTATGGTTGTCTCATAAAGATTTCTGACTATATCTCCAAAAGCCCAGGTTGGGCCAGTCAAAGCTTGCACGTTCAAGCACAGCACTGCGTTAGTACAACTATGGAGGTTTCCAGGCCAGAGCCAGCTCCCATCTGCCTGGTTGAGAGCAGGCTGGAAGAGTTTCCAGCTGTATTCATATGGGTATACATGTGCTTTAGTTTGTTTTAAAGTGTTTTCAAGAAGGAAAAACTACAACAAAAAAACAAAGTTAATATAACTTCCACACTCAAAACCAGGCACTACTGGTGAATTTATAAAACCTTCCCATGCTCTACTCTTTATCCTATAAAGAAAACATAGCACCTCCATGTCCTTTTTTACTAATATTTTTTGACAAAACTATCGCCCTTACATGAAAAATTTATTAGAGAAGATATTAAAGAAGGCTTAGGGTCTGCACCCTGTTCTAAGCAATCAATCACAATATCTCATATAGGAAAGACAGTAAAATATTCTCATTGACAGATGCCTGACAATAAATAAATAAATAAATAAATAAATAAATAAATAAATAAGCAGCACTTTCCCCAGTTGAGAGCATTGCCTCCGTAATAATTCACCGAACTTCAAGACTGCATCCCTGCCAGAGCAAGCCCCAAGTCTATCAGAACTGATAAAAACACTCATACATTATGACAATTTCATTCACATCCAATAACAAAAAGTTTTCAGTTGCATTTTTCTCATACTGGTGGCAGCTCAATAACTCTGCATAGCAGTGTTCATCATGAAGTATGCCAAAGTACATTCACAGGGTGCACAGGGAATTCACATGCCCATCATTGTTAAGTAGCTGTCGTTATGGTGGAATGCGATAGTCACTATGCATGAAATATTAGGGATTTTTGAAGCTGGAAAAACATATCATGCATTTCTAGGAGGGGAAATTTAACCAAAGAATGATCTCTGGACTTTCCCTCTGTTCCAGTTTGCCCTATTTACCCATAGTGCACACACAGAGAGCAGCCTTTTGGAAATGTTTTCCTGGTTCCTGCGGTGCTGAGTCTCAACAATGCTTATCAGGAGCTGTGCACTTACCACCAGATAATACAGATCACTTCCAGTCACAGAGCTCTACGCAAGCTTCAAATCTCTTTCCTTATTACACTGACGGCAATGACTTTTCTCCGACCAATACCTATCAGAGCACCTGGATCTCTGCTTCCACCTCTTAGTTCTGTTTATCCCCCTGTGTATAGGCCATCAGACAAGGAGAGATACCACTAGGCTGGGTTTCAACTGGCCATTTTTACGGTTATCTTGACAGCTGCCTGGAAACCAATTGACTTTCCACAGTCTTTCTGATGCAGGGCTAGAGGAATGAGCACTTAGGCAAAGATCAGGCTGCATACATGCACTGCCTACAGCAAGGGCAGCTGCGGTGCATATGCTGGCAACCGATCCACACGCAGGCTGCAGCGCTGATGTGTCCTGGACATGTTGTTTTCCGTGCACAAACAGGTCAATTTTCACCTCTGCAATAGCTGTGACTCATACTGGCTTTCTCAGAGCTATTTCTCCAGCGCAATAAATGTTTTCATGCACAGCAATCATTTCCCGATGTGCCAGGCTCTTTCAATCAGATAAGCAGCAATCTGCACACAAAGGCACCAAAGATGAGAATTTAAGGGAAATTTGTGCCTCGCTACCTCTGGCCACTAAAAGCCTACAAAACTTCAGATGATCTGGCCCAAGCTTCCTGCAGCCCCTCTCTGCACAGTTCCTGGTGGGGTTGTCCCTCTGCCAGAGATTTCTTTAGATGTAATCATCCCTGGACTGAGCCTCACTTAAAAAATGGTTCCACAGAGAAGATGGGGAAGGCATGTGTCGTGGTAAGTACTGTCTGTGGTATTTCACAGGGCTTTCCCTTAAGGGCTGGAGATAGGGAAGAAATTTAGCAAGACAATCGCAGCGAACATTTTGTCTTCAAGAGATCATTATAGCTTTAGAGACATTTAGCTTCTCAGAGACATCTGCTAAACTGAAAATGGGTAACAACACTAGAATCAAGCATTTCTCAATAGCAGGGGTGAACTTAAAGTGCAATCATTATGCTAGTCTCTTCCAGGCTGTACAACTTTATTTTTAATTATTATTTGCCTTCAAAAGAACACTTTGAAGTGCAGCTGAGATAAAAGCCCTGATGCGATAGGCAAGGGACAAATTCACAGTGAAAGGCTATCCCTGCCTAGTAATAGATTTCAAAGCTGTTAAGTAATTTTGTGGAAGTGCCTCTATTTCATGTCAAATATGATGACCTATCCTTCTGTATGCTTATATTTTTATTCTGTCAGTGTATGTTCCCATCTACTCGTAGAACTGGGTGGAAAAATGTAGGTCATTATAAGGCAAGAATCAAACTGTGAATATGATTCTCTCCTACTTCTCAAATACTTTGGCATGTCAAAAATTCATAAACCTCTTTCTTTCCTCTTTTCTCATCCCCACATGCAACAAATAATGTAGCTTTTATATTAAACCAAAGTGTTGTACTTCTATCTTTTATGTTAGTGTATTTACAAAACTGACTTGAAACGAGTTTATAGTAATTTGCTTACTTTGAAGGTATTCTAGAAGACTTCCATATCTCATCAGCTCAGTAATAATATAAATTGGGTCCTCCAAAGTACAGACAGCATAAAGCTGTATAAGCTTTGGATGTCTCAAGTTCTTCATTATTTGTGCTTCCCTCAGAAAGTCCTTTGGATCCATTGAACCTGAAACAACAGCACATAACAAAACATAAGCTGAGGTTATTAAAGGCCTTTCTACCAGCCTGGCAGTCTTAAGGGAATAACTGAGATTGTTTTCTGTCTTTCAAAGTACATTAGCATCTCTCGCGGTTTAACCTGGCAGGCAGCTAAACACCACACAGCCGTTCGCTCACTCCCCCGCAGTGGGATGGGGGAGAGAATCAGAAAACAGGTAAAATTCGTGGGTTGAAATAAAGACAATTTAACAGGACAGAAAAGGAAGGGAAAATAATAATAATGATAAAAGAATATACAAAACAAGTGAGGCACAATGCAATTGCTCACTTGCAATTGCACCTGCTGACTGATGCCCAGCCAGTCCCCGAGCAGCAGCCGCACCCCTCTGACCAACTCCCCCTAGTTTTTTGTCCAGCATGATGTGACATGGTATGGAATATCCCTTTGGCCAGTTTGGGTCAGCTGTCCTGGTTGTGTCCCCTCCCAGCTTCTTGTGCACCTCCAGCCTCCTCACTAGCAGGGCAGTATGAGAAGTTGAAAAGTCCTTGACTTAGTGTAAGCACTGCTCAGCAATGACTAAACCATCACTGTGTTATCAACATTATTCTCATCCTAAATACAAAACACAGCACTATATCAGTTACTAGGAAGAAAATTAACTCTATCCCAGCCGAAACCAGGACAGCATCTCAAATCTTCACAGTTCCCACAGAAAACAGACAGTGCAGATGAAATAAATAGTTAATGAGTGAAACACGCCAGTTGCGCAGGGACACAGAACATATGTGTTCCAGCCACCAGAAATAGACAGGCTAAAATTAATCTCCCCTAGGCCTCCCCCAGGCAGAAAAAAGTGAGGCTAGAATGTTACCTGATACAATTTAAGCAAACAATTATGTTACAATTGGTTAACGAAACAGCCAGAAACTGAGGTAAGAGTGCCTAGGTAATGAACACAAAATTCCTGACAGAAAAATAGTGCTGCAATAAGAACTTGTTGCACTATTTTTTCCGCTTCATCAATCAAAGCCGGAAAGCACTGAAATCACTTTAGCATATAAGGAGTGGATGTGTGCCTTTTATATACAGAAATACAAATAACTATTTATAATGTTCACATAATATACAAATAGATATATACAAATATTCTCATAGTGATCTGGAACAACCTTATTAGAAATACCAATGTATGCACAGATGTAACAGTAATTTTATACTCCCTTAAATGCAGAAGTATCTTAACAGCTAATGATCCCAACTTTTTAAGTGTTATATAAGGTCATAATAGCTCTAGTTCTATTCATATACACAGTGAGTCAATGCATAAAATAATGTCAAAGAAACAATACAGAAATGGCACAGGGAACTAAAGTCAGTGGCAAATTTAGGATTAAAGCTCATACGTCCTGAATAGGGGACTGATTAGAAAAAAAACACGCACAAATAACAAAGAAAAGCTTTCTCTATGGATGATCAGATATTCTCAGATGGTAAATAACATCTACTTCACAATGCTTGTACAAACAAATGTAAAATTATCCAGCTACTCAAATGTTTCCTTCCTCCCAAATCAAAATAGTTTCATGAAGAAAAGATTACAGTGAAGGTTTGGGGAAAAAAAAAATCTACCCAAGACTAGTCTGCTCTATGCCACGTTTAAAAACTCTTTTTAAAGAGTCTTTTTTTTCAAAGACTCTCTTCTTAGTGTAAATAGACTGAGTAATTTGAGAAGCCAAGACGGCAAGAGTAAGAGTCTTTATTTTATGGGTTTTAACATTAGGTAACAGACAAGGTTCATTTGGGAGTTTGGCTTTGTTCCAAACATGAACGTTTAAATGAAGTGAAATGCTGGAAGGATGCTAAATGGATCAGCACAAAACTTCACCAGAAAATCTGTTCAAACTGGCAAATCAGCCTGGGCCACCTTTACCCAATACCTGCTTTGAACGCTGCCTCCTGAAAAGTGCTCCAACCTATTTCCCAAAACACAGCAATGATGTACATCAATGCAAGAGGAATGACTCAGAAATGCTTCTGACATAGACTTTATGAAAAAACAGCCACTTGACATTGCAACTTGTGAGAGCAAGGATTATTGCAAGGGACAATTGCTCCTTTCCCCAGTGTCCTCATACTTTCCTTGGCAATCCCACAGGGTCCAATTTCACAATATTTTATAGGATGCCATTAGGAGCGATGGTGAAAGGCAATGGATTTCCATGCCATCAATAAATGGATAGCAGCCAATAATACATCTCCTCAACAGGTACAGGCTAGACCCATTTCCTTTTGTCACTGTCAGAGGAAAGTGGGGGCCTGCATGAAAAGTAAATGACTCATACTTGGTCTGGATAAAGCAGACATTATGACAGGTGGAAAAAAACAAATATCTGTAATGCTAACGCTATGTCCTTTTCATGTTTAGAGCAGCACAATCTTTACAGCTTTATTTCAACTTTCTACCAATCCTAGATTTCAAAAAAAAAAAAAAAAAAAAAGCCTAGGGTTATCTTTAAAGGGTTTGGACTCACTTTGATACTGATTTAATATTCTGGTCCATTTGCTTACTCTTTTCGAGATATATGCATTTGGCATGGAAATCATCTTAAAGTCTACAGAGAAGCTGCATGATGTGAGGTGTTCTGCCTCAAAAGGTAAATGCATAAACATGATTAGTGATTTAGCATCGGTGCCAAAATTTGACATGTTGATCCTAAAAAGGATAAAGTGTTTGCTAACTTGGGGTCTACCAAATCACCTGCCCTCAATGGATCATTATACAGGATTTCTTCACACCATAGAAAATGACAGTCTGATTTGTTCCCATCATCAAAGTTTGGCAACAAGGAATCTCTCAGTTTAATCATGCTATAAACTTCTTCCAACAAACTGAAACCAAGCAAGATGTTTTTCACATATGACAACTTCCAATAAATTGATCAGGAGGGAAGTATTCTATTTGCTGAATAGCAGCAAATCCTTCTTTACGCTGTAAAAGTAACTAATAATAATAACTATAACAAACCGGTGACAAAGATCAATAAGTATTTCCTGCATATTTTAAAGAGCATATGTAACCTTCAGTTTTACTTAGTTTATATCTTTAAATAGCACAAGTAGCAAGAAACCCCCCAGAGCCCTGTAGCTCTTATACTGTAGTTAAGAAGTGGATTGGATGTTAACTAAAAAAATTAAAAAGTGTCTTTATCAGTGTTTTGTCTAAGATTAGGTTTTAGCAACTAGATAAGCGAAGTAAAAACTGCCTTTAAAAACAAGCAAACATGCTTGTTACAAATTAGTTAGATAAAGCTTGTCACAATAGAGGCAAAGAAGTTACAACACATTCTTTGAGGAAGTTTATATAAATGAAATATGTAAAATATATGCTACGTGGAGTTTCAAATAACTGGGGGGTTTCAGTTTGCAGTTGAATTACATGTGTTTTTAATGAAGGATACGTTTTCAGCTGTAAGTGCTAAACACAGTATGAAGAGCAGATTATTGTAAGTAGAAACCACTTGACCAAAAACCAACTAGTTAGCAGAAGCCTTTACTGAAACAACAAGCATCCCTTGTGTCAGACACCAGTTTGGGAGTAGACTGATCAGTACCTGAAGAAAATACGGTTTTGATAATTTGTTTTTTGAATGAAAAATGTATTTGTAAATGTCAAAGTCCTTCTTAAGAACAAAATATTGGAGTATGTTTCTTTGATGTGTTCTATGATGGGCTGCTTTGCCAGAAATCACCTCTAATTTAAGCCTACTTAAAGCAGGTATATCAGTTCTGATTACTTTCTCTGTGAAAGCGTTTTGTTCTAGAATTGAGGAAGCTTCACATTATAAGATAAACACTGATAATTTGGAAATGAGTTAGAGAGAAAGATCAGTTATTTTTATGTAGTTTCCACTGGCCTAAATGTAAGTGGCTCTCAAATATTTGATAAGGGGGTCCAGAGACCCTTTGTTTGCAACTTTCAAATAAACCCTTCTAAATGACTTCAAAGTAACCTTGTACTTCAGAGCAACCTTTTCTCTGAATAAGGTCATACAAAATGAACTTATGTACAGAGTATATACAGTTGAGCACATGCTGCACACAGTTGAGCATATTCTGTGATCTTCTGAAAAAGTTTATGTGTAATAAAGAAATAACATTAAAAAGTATAAGTTCTTGGTAACACAAGAGACTGAGTGTAAACTATTCACATTAACAGGAGAATGAGATAGGTATCTGACAATCCTCAAGCAGCTTTCTCACCATACAGAAGTGAACTTACAAGTTAGTGTAAGGTTATATACTGAACTAAATGGAATAAAATAATTTCTTTGTTCAGGGAAATTGGGAGACTTTCCTGAGTGCAAAGCTTTTTATACTGCATATGCACTAAAGAGATGACATATTGAAGAACTGAAAATATTATTAAAACCTCCGCTGACAGTACCAACCCAGAGACTATTTTGAGAAAGCCTCCTAAAAAAAAATCATGCTTGGGCAGCTTCCATGCAAAGAGAGAAGCTTGGGAGATGCTTTACAATACGATAATGACAAATGCATCTGTCAACTTGAACAGGCATAAGGAACTTTCTCAGATACGATTAATTGGTGATGATAGATGTCTGCTTTGCGTGCTGACAGTCGGAGAAGAAAGCTAGCCCAGACAATAGGTTCTAGAGAATCCATCACACTCAGCATAGGACAAAGTGCAAATCCCCACTGCAATGATTTCCACTTAAATAGAAAAAACAATGCCTCAGTGAGGAAATAAAAACAGAAATGTGAAATTACATGTCCAGGGACCTACACCAAGACATGCTGTGCAGAGCCAAGAACAGAAATAGCAATTGCTGGCTTCTAGACCATTTTCCTATCTGCTGATCCCTACACCTCTTTGATGATTGTGGGTCAACAACTCAAAAGTCAGAGATGTTTCTTAAGGCAAAGATGTTCTTGTGTTTTGTTTTTTCATTCACACATCCATCACTATGGTTTTGGCTGGTAAAATGTCACAGATGTCTTCAAAGCAGAGTCAAACACCAGTGCACAAGTAAAAGAATTATCTGACTGAAGGCATCACATTACTACTGCTTTTTGTTTATAGTCACAGTGATCAACAGATTGTTTCAACAAAATCTATAGTTCTGCACCTTCTAGCCTAGGAGCCATAGATTTTAATCACTGTGGCGTAGAAATACTAATGTGCATCCAACTTTTAAACACAGCTGGAGTGTCTTCAATGCACTGCTGAAACATTTAAGCAACTCACTGCCAGAAGCTTGAAGAAGCTTGGTTCTTGCAATGCAGTTCTTCAACACAGGATGAATGGTTCATGTTTATGCACCTGTATATTACCTGTGAAAAATCTGGTCTTCGTAGTGCAGTGGACAAACCCACACTGCTCAGTTTTTTCACCTGATGCCTAAAGTAATTGTGTATTAAGTCATGTCCCTATAAAGCTAGGAACTTATGTTTCCTTTGATTTTAGGGTTATTGCATAAGATAAGGGGTTTTATAGACATCTGAAAATGCATTCATGGGATTCTCCTTTGAAGGAGTATTATTTTTAATGTAAATACTAATTTGGGAAAGCATATAGGAGAGTATTAAAAGAAGAGTGCATAATCAGAGGGCAAGTAAAGAAGGAAATCCATCATGGACATCCTGGTGAGCACCAAACAGACAAAGTAGGGAAATAGGAACTCTTCAGCTTCTCTGCAGCACAAAAAAAAAGAACCTCCTGCTCCACTGACATTTTTCATCTGGACCAGGTCCTACTTTGGAGGTCGCAGGGAGCACAGTATGAACAATTGGATAGAAGATCAGGGAAGAGGGAAACTCAAATCCTTGGACATTGATGATTATTGCAGAGGGGATGTAGCAGCAACCATGGCTGATTGATAGGCTGTCTTACCAGTGCTGGGGTCTCCTCTTCCCGTGCCATTCTCCCCTGGATGTTTGTAGGAGGAAAAATAAGAGGGTGAACTAAAATTGCCAGAAATTATGAGGCGAGAAGGGGAAGAGAAGAAGGGGAGAGAAGGGAAAAGGGAAACAAAGAAGAGTAGGAGATATGAAGAGAAGAGTAGGAAGAACATGACCGCCATCTGTATCCTCCGCATGGAGGGTACTGTCCCAGGGGGACAATATGCTACAGTGCAACCTCTGAATATAACACCTGGAAGTGGTGAGATGACACAGAAAGCTGGTACTAATTAAAGAATCAAGATTTATGATTTTTAGCATAATGACAGCCTGTTTCACACTCACAAATGAGGTTTAGGATAACAAAAAGTTCTAAATATTGTTGTATTAATGAAAGATATTAAAGATAATACTTGGTATTACTTTAACCAAAAGACTCTATTTTAATTATGGGTCTTGTGACTCTTCCTGCAAGGTTAATAGAAATCTTATACAAATATAAAGATCACAGACTAATCATTCTGACATTTTGAAGGTCTTCATAATCCACCACTGGCTCTGAAAAAAGTCTCTACAGAGTCAGGGGAAAAAAATGGTTCTGGATCAATAGATTTCATCTTCTGATGTTTTCAGTCATGAAGTGTTGAACATTCTGTTTAGAGATGGACAACAAACTGCTAGCAGAAACAGGAATTCATTGAAAAAGGATGGTTCATTAAATCTGAAAACATCTCTGGTTGAGTTGTTTTTCCTGCAAAATCTCCCTTACGGTCCATAAGGGCTGTGTGTGGAGCCCTGTTGTCCATAGCCAGTGGACTGCAAACCCCAAACTCTGAAGCTGCTTAAACTAAATACTTCATAATCATAAAAGCAGGGGGTGAAATGACACCCCACCAGGTTCATCAGAAGATGGACATTTCCCATAACCTTCTTAAGAACCTCAATCCATCTGCAGTTCTTGGTCAGAGGGCTCCCAGGCTGACCAGTTTAAGATCTCAGAGGCTTCACCAGCTTGACATTTTCCTCAGTTTTGTTACTGGTGTAAATTACAGAATACTGCTGGTAGCTTGATTCACCTCCTCCAACTGTAGGCAATTATTCAGGCACCTAGATCTGAGTTAGTTGTCCAGACTTTAAAATCAAGGGAAAGAAAAATATTTAATAGCATGTTATTCTCTCATTATAATGTACATTTCTAATCTATAGTGCGATTTATCTTACATGTGAGTGCTTATTTCTTCCCACTAATTATTAAAAAAGCCTGATACATCTAAGATGTTAGATGCCTAAAAATAGGAAAAATGTAGCTAGTATACTATGCATCAATGTTTCTGAAAGAAACACTTGTGAAATTTCCAGTTTGTGTGCAATATCTGAAAAATTGGCTCTTGCTCCAAATTGGAATGGAAACAGATTTCTTGAATACCCTAATTACTCACAAGTCAGGAATCACACATTTGCATCAAGTGAGAACTGGTTCTGGGAAAAGTCCATCACTGCCATCTCACCAGAATTCTGGGAGTTTAATATTTCCTACAGGTCGGAAGGTCATCTACCTAAACACAATCATTTTAAGCCTTTTAGCAGCAATAGCTAGAAATCAGTGCAAGTCCAGAAAACTATTTGAGAAATGAGGAGAGTACCATATAACAAGAAACTATATTTAGCCTTTCTAAAGACAATTGAAAATTGGTTTAACTCACTCTGTATGTACCTCCGGAACGGAAAGAAAAAATAATGCATATGAGGAGGCTTTTGTTTTATTCCAAAAAGACATAGCAAGAGTTAAAGAGAAGACATCAGGTAAATCCAGATGAGAAATTAGGCCCACATTCTTACAGGCATAGTGATATACGATTGATACAAACTGTCAAAGATAGCAGAGGCAACTTCTCTCTGTGCCTCCAGCTCAGGACTAGAAGACTTCTAGTTATTGTCTAGTCAAGAACAAGCTGTGTTTTGATTAAATATAAATACTCTGTCTCAGCAGAGGGGTGAAATGTAATGGCATATAACAGCAAAGTGTTCAGACTAGTCATGATCTAGGATAGATGTACACTGCAAAATAACGCTCAACAGAAAAACTAGCAGAAATCCCTTCTGGCCTTCAGACTTACAACTCTACGACATACTGATTGCATTATGCTCTTCTATATTGTTTGCTATGTGATTACCTTACTTGATTAACCTGCTCCTGCTTGGAAATGAGAGCATGGTTCCATGTCACAATTTCTCTGGTGGTAAAGCCATTTTAACAGAACTCTCTCTATCTCAATCCCCTATATTTGCCAGATCACTTACAGTTTATCACACCCCTCTGTTGTTCTGATGACTTTCTTTTCCAGTGGGTCTACATTGTGAGGTAGCTTAACAAAAAGAATTTGCTTTAAAATACGCCCCCCTTCCCCCAACGTAAAGACAACTGGATTAGATCTTTGTGCCAAGCAACAGGAGAGGATCGTTTTGCAGTGTGTCACACTTGAAGCCTAAAATATTGCCTATGTGAATATTGGAAGCTTCAATCGTCAACATATACCATCATGCATTTCTTGATTACTCACGAACTACTATGTTTTCCATTCACTTATTATCTTTATATTATGATGAATGAAATTACCAGACCTAGCCTTTGCTATAATTTTATCAGTATCAAGCTAAGCATTTATTACTCAAATTAGGGGAGGGTATTGGGGTTTTTCTTTAATTATTGAAATGTTATTCCTTATGAGTAACGATGAGAACAAGCTATGGAAAACCAATGTGCTAACTGATTACAGTAAGGCACTCCAAGTGGTGAAAAACATTGTGTAAAGGATAATTTCCTAGAGAAGTATACAAGGTTAAATGCTTCCATTGGAGACTGTTTGAACTGTTTTTGTAGAACGAGGTAGTTCACAATGTACAGTGATAAGAGATTCAGTATTACCTATATAATTTATCAAGACAGCTTTGAGAATCAAAGTCTTCATTCTGAGCACCACTAACTGCAATGCACAACTTCTCTATCACAGTATTAGATCACAAGCTCTCAGCTATCCAAGCATCGCATCCAGGTGAGGCTTGTGTCTGCCCTAACTCAATATAATCCACTGTGAAATCAATGAGATTACTACTGTTGACCTTAACAGGAGGCAGACTAGAGTGAAAAAAACAGAGATGGAAAAAGTATTGAATAATCAAGCCCTTTTTCCCAGCCGAACTATGATACTACAAAAAGTATCACAGTTGAAGGGGCTTCTTCCTCTGTACTCTGTTAGTCTGTACGTAATAACAAGTTTGCAGTAAATATTATGTTTATTCCAGTGCAAAATTTAATTTTTAGCTAACAAACCTATTGAAGAAGTTTATGTGATCTTTTTTTATTGTTTTATAGTCTTCTGTAAGTGCATTCTTAGGACACTCTATTACTACAGAAACAAAAAAAACACCTTCTTTACCTGCTCATGTCGCTCTAGAATTATTGTGTTCTCTGTGTGCTTTACCAGCACATTATTGCTGAATATTGTCGAATGTATGAATTGTTGTTCATAATGAATTGAACAACAGTCAAAGAACGGATCTCCACAGATCAGTTTGGCCTTAAACACATTAAAATCTGTTTCAGGTATAAAATTAACTAACTCTTCTTTTTCTTTAGGTAGAGTATTAGTAGCAGTCATTCAGCTGATCAGCATCAAAAAGAAAAAAAAAAAGAAAAGAAAAAAAAGAAGGTAAATTGCAGCTGGAACTTGCCACTAGTGTTTCATGTATTTCTGGGGTAGTCTTGTCAGTTCTAACTGAATCCATTATTAAAATAGAAGTTTGTTTCACAAAGCACTGATAATATGTACTGTCCCCATTATAGAGAAGGAAAAGATGAATTAGAATTTTGAAATGAGTTATTAAGAGAAGGAGATTAAATATGATTCCCATTTTTGGGAATAGCTTCCCATTTTTGCATATGCAATATGAGAGGAATGTCAGCTCCACTTTCCCACTAAAGAAAATAAGTAGAAATGCATGCACTGCAATTTGTTCAAAATCTAATTTTTTTTTATGAGAAACAAATCTTTTCCTAGAGTGCTAATTGTCACATATTTTCTTAAAGAGGAAAGAAAAGACAATTTCTAAAAGAAAATTTAATGTCACAAAATTTAAGATAGCTTCATCTTGTTCTTCATTTCAGCTTCATTAGTTTCCTTCATTAAATATTGTTTAATAGATTTCACACTTTAGGAAGAACCCTTCAGTCTTCTGCAACAAAACAGACTTGTCCAGATGTTGCATTGAATCACTGAAGGAAAGTAAACACAGATGGAAATATTAGGTTCTTGTTGTATGGAGAAGAAAGGCAAGCATCATACTGGACTCTTTAAACAGAGGTCTAACACGTCAGAAACATGAAGCAAGTCCCTCTCTTTACACATCTAGACTTGTTCTTCCTTTTAGCATCGTACTTGGAAAAAAATATGGTTACCACTTCAAAACAGCCCAGTAAAGATCTTCTGAAAACAATGGGACATCTAAAACATCTGAGCTACGTACGAAGAATCTGGTTGAGCTGTTTAACCTAAAGAAGAAAAGACCAATGAGGAACTTGATAATAGTTTTCTTGTATGTTCAACACTGCTGTAAAGAGGAAGAAAATAATAGGTACTCTTTAGTCATGGTGTATAAGACAAGAGGTAATGGGCTTGTACTGCAGAATGAAAGATTCAGGTCAGACGCAAAGGAGAAAAAGACTGGTTTCCGACTCGTGGTTTCAGAAGTCAATAAAAATAGGCATATGGATCCCTGTCACAAAAGGTATAGGCTTACTGGATACTGTCTTAGGAAAGAGAAATGGACAAAGAGATTTCAAGATGGGTTCTGTGTTTACTGGTTCACTAGGGAGATGCATCTGTTCACTGAAAAAAGTATGCTGTCTTTCACATGAATTATAGAAAGCCTTTAGTCTGAGCAGTTTTCCTAATTTCAGTTAAGCAGAGGAAAAAAGGTGCTTATTTGCTTTCAATTTGCAAGTCCCAAAACACAAACGATATCCTGATATTAGATAGCCCTAAAACACATGCTTAAATTCCTTGCTGTTCAGGAGACCATTCAAGCAGGTCTCAAGCATATTTAGCTGTTCTTCGGAATCAAAGAGCTGAATCTGTTCTGCTTTCTGAAACATGATCATTAATGCGCAACACAAGCTTTTTCAATTAACAACAACTCATTATATTGTTATCTCTTTTTAAAAAACATGTATACCATCCAGGCAACCTTTCCTATCTATGTGGTTCTTGCCATCTGCTGGCAGATATTTTATGTTGTCAATTTAAAAGGCACAAATTACTTGAAGTTAATGAAAAATAATTAAGAAAAATGTTAAAAGCTGTATTAGTAACAAGCCTATATTATACGCATATATTGGGTATTAACATTGTGTATCAAAAATTTTGAGAAATTTTATTCAATCGATATTCAAATTAACGCACTTCTTAAATACAAACGTAACATAGCACATATTCTATATTACCAAAGGAATCATTATAATATAGCATCTAATCACTAAAAGAAATTCTACAGATGACAAACCAGTAGTAAATCGATTACTTCACTTACAGATGAAATGTAGTCATTCAATTCCATACAAGCAATATTGTACAAAAGAGATGGCCTTGCTGGGGTTGCATTTTTATGTAATACAGATGTTGAATGAGTTCAGCTCACACGGAAACAGAAAACTGTATAAAATTGTAATTCAAAATACCAAAGAATATCTGGACCTTGAGCTTTACCAACCTTCATGTTTAAATGCATAGATTTTAAGAATGGTTGCATAGACGGATAGGCTCTCTTTTCAGTAGCATTTAAAAAATAAAGGAGCACCCTTGCTAATATTTCACATTATTAGCATTTAAGAGTAATTCACATACCTGGTTTTAATGTTTTGATTGCCACGGGGGTGGTATTATTCCACAGTCCTTCCCATACCTCACCAAACTGACCAGATCCTAATTTTTTCAACAATTTCAGAGATTTTCGGTCTATCTCCCACTGATCGACAGTTTTATAAGACAAATCAAAAGTAGTAGGTATTTGTACCTGATAAAAGAAAATAAATAATACAGTAATTGAGACTTCCAATTTTTTTTCAACAGCATATACAAGTCATTGTTAACTACATCATGTAAAGTTGCAACTGATATAAATAATGCTTCCTTAGAGTACACATACACGTGATAAAGTAAGCTGAGAACATAAAATACAGCCCACATCCTGGGTACTTTTTGTTAGAAATTAGAAATACTCTAAAGAAAATATCCTGCCATTAAAAGTAAAAATTAGAAATCATCCCTCTAGCAAGCTTTTTGAACAGTGACGTATTGCTTGCCTGAACCTTGTGGTTTTGTCTCAGTAATTACTTATGGACAGCTAGAGTTATGAAGTTGGAGATTTCATCTCCATATACATTTATAAAAAGGTATTCATACATCATGATTTGGCGTGTTTTCTCCTCCAGCCACACAATGATTTGTTCAAAATGGCATAGTATTTTATTATTAACATGTCAGCTTCGAGAATGGAACTGCAGAGCTACCCAGAACTTCCTTAAAATAAGCAGATCATCAACATTTTGAAATGGTAGAAGCAGATACGGGTTTAACACCTTCTGACTGATATCTGACGAGTTAGCTTACAAAAAATACGTTGCACAATGTAGCATCTGCTCTTACCTTTAGGCATGGCTTTCTGAGCACCACACAGAGGCCATCACTGTTCTTACTGTAATAGTCAACAAACTCATTCAGAGTTTTGAAAGTTTTCCTTCTGCTTAGGAAAAAGCCTCCTTCATCCAGCTTTCTGATCCTGTAGTGCTTCACAGACACACCATCAAAAACTAAGAAGATTTAAATATATTAAGTTTCCAGGAATTATAGCAATGGTACAATATAGCTTACGGCCAAACCATCATAATTTTCCTAAATGTATTTATGACGACCCTAAAATAAATTATTTTAGTTTCAAAGATGACAACTACACACAATCTCTTTCAAACCACAGCCCACTGTTTAGATAGCTTAACATATCTAGTCTATTGGTCTTTAACCATTCAGGTTCAGAGACTCTTGCTTGCACCGTTAAGAACTGACACAAAAATACATAAAGACATCTTCTGTGAGGCACCTCCTATTTTCAATCTTTTAAGACACCAAAACCAGTCGGGAGCATCTAATTCACAGTAATCATTTAATCAGTTTTTAGTATTTCACTTATCAGTGTTAACATTCTAAATAGCAGCTGCTGGGCTGGCAGGCATTTTAGAGCAAACAGAAATACCCTCCACACGGCCATGATTCTCTGGAAATCGCTCCCATCTTCCATGGGTTTTATTGAGTTTTGTGCATGTTTGGAATATGTAAAAATCAGGCCAATAATGCTCTGGTTTGAGTAGCTGATGATTCCCTTTCCATTGAAATGTGTTTTATTCTTATCTATTCTTTCTTAATCAACAAGACCTTTCTCGCCTCACCTCCTGTAGGTTATTTACCTGCATATCATGACACCCAAAGTGTCCTTCCTTGTGATCATCAGAGCACTCTTTGGAGGTGTCAGAAAGAAGGCTGGGCCACTTCATGCTGGGGCTAGACCTGGACCAGCATCAGCCCAGAGGTGGACAAAAAAATGCATTGTCACTCACCTAGTATGTTATCTAAGGCATATTAGGCTTGTAATTGTAATTTCTGATGGCTCTGTCATATCTGGCTTAGAGCAGTGGCCTCCAAAGCAGAGTGCGTGCAACCCAGGGAGTGTGCACGACAGTCCATTGGGGTGTGGGAAATTTTTTTTTTTTTTACCATTAATAAAGAAAATAAAATAAATATTTTTAAAATACTGTTTATATCATCTTCATCTCATCCTTAATTTTTTTTTGTTTATGTTCTATAACGTACGTAATCTATCAGTACAGTAGTACATGTATATAATTTACAAATAAATAAATAAATAAACACATATCGGGGGTGAATGCTCAAAAATCTTTTTATTGGTAGGGGTGCACCATCAAAAAAGTTTGGACACCACTGGCTTAGAAATCTCCTTTATACAGGAATTTCAGCAGTAGCAATGGCAGGCTGAGCGTCAGCAGAGAGGGCAGTTCTGAAGAGCTGCAAAGGGGTGTAGCCTCTCATTTAGCATGACACTCCATGACTGAGACATCACTGTCCATTTCCAACGGGCAATGGAGAGCCGATGTCACATACTGAAGGGTAACTGATTTAGCTCCTAGCATCAGAGGGGTATCCCACCCTGCATTTAATGGAACAACACAGTGCTCTTCCATGATGAGTGAAGACAGAGCTCTCAAGGGGAGCCATCCCGGTCCTCATCACCCAACATTACACCTTTCCAATAGGCCAGGTGGCTCCTTCCACACTCATCAATTTGGGAGATTACCATTACTGTCCCTTTCTCAGGGCCCTCACACAAGACGAAAGTCTGAAAAGCAAAAGGGAGGCATAGGGGAAGGGCCTTCTGCTGTTTACCTCCAGTATACCTTTTACTAGCCAAAATTCCAGCAAACAATTTAGTCATGTTGACTAGTAGCTACTCTTAGTTAAATAATTTAATGGAAATATTTTCCAATCCTAGAAGCAGCCTTAGTCTGTCACATTCGAAAATCTAATCTAAAAAATTGTTATTGCTCACCCCTGGAGATATTATAGCTGATAGATCCTTGATATTGTAACACTGCATGAATTTTGGCAATCACTTTGGTTATACTAACAGAAGAATACACAGCTACATATTGTATGTAGAAAATATTATCGAAAATCATGGGTTGCATGCAATTAACAAAGTTGATATAAAGTATAATTTTTCTCACTGCTTAAGTGATTAAGTTGAAAAGAAAAATTTCATCTTCCTTAAGTACTGTCATGTACAAGCAAATTTTTTCTACTGTACTGTGCGATTGTCACGCCAGGCCACCAGAGGGCATACAGGAGCTGTTGAAAATATTAGGAGATTTTCTCTCTGCCACAGGTAATATTTTGAGAGAGCTGATTTACCAACTTACAATTCTGCGTGAGGACCAGGAATAAGAATATTTGTAAATATAACTCCATAGTATAAAGATAATTACATCACACTTTTCAAATGCCATTTCTTTTTAATTTAACGCCTTATAATTAGTATTTTTTAATTGTAAAATGCATGTACATTTTTGTGATGTATCATTTGGAAATGCGGCTGAAGCAAAATGAAGGAAAGAGTAATTCAGTAACAACAGACTGGAAATGTAATGGCTTTTCCAAAGCTCACAGTAAAGTGCATCTGGCCAAATGAATTGCTATTTATGACGAATAGAAGGCCAACAGGATGACTACGTTAATCCAGTCTGAGTCGTACATCACAAGTGATAGTAGTTTGACTACCTGCTTTATTTATTAGCAGCATTATAATTATTACTTGTGAAGCAGCTAATGTTAATGCTAGAGTTGGTTTGAAGGGTGTGCTATAATTTCTCAAACGAGCCGTGTATGAAGCCTTATGATTGGCAGCATACAGGTCAGGCGGTGATGCATGTGGAGAATCTGGAGAAAATTTCTACACCGATACCGTCTTTGCTTGTGATAAGCAGCTGAGATCAGTGCAGTATTTGACAAGGGGCTGTTGTATCCCAGGGCTGAGCCTGGCTGTACGAGTCCTGCACCGCACCCTCGCAGAGCTGCAGCCTGCTGTGGCTCCTCTGCCCAACACGACACAGAGCACGTGTCACTCAGGGAAGAGCTAGCCATAACCCCCTCGGTGCTTCCAGTCATCCCTACATCCACACCAGACTGTTTAACAGGACAGGATCGCAACTTCAGCTTCACACAGTTCGACAGCAAGTAGGTTTGAAGACTGCAGTGATTTTCTCCTCAACTTGCCCTTCCCAAAAGAATCACCATGCCCCATTAGATTTCTTCAAGGGTTTGGCTTAACAGAAGCATCTCCTCTCCCTGCTTCCCATCTTCATAAGGTTGGGCAATGCAGAAGTAGATTTTGCCCCCCCAGGGATGAAAATAAAATAATTTACTACTCCTTTCCCAGGGCAGCAAAATTTATGGTGGCATCAGCAGAGTCAACGTCTTCACCAGATGAATCACGGAGACACTAAGGCAGCATTACCGCCAGTGTCCCAACGTCTCTCCTACCAGCAGTCCTCCCCCCGCACTGACAGCGCAGTGCTGCCCGCAGGAGCTGTGCTGGGCCTCCATGCCCAGGGTGGATGTGGGAGGAGGGTGGCTTATGAGATCACCCTCACCAGCACAGAGCGGGTGCAGGGGCTGCTCCGAAATTGTTCTCCTGCTGCGGCCATCATTTTGCCACTCCTATCAGTCTGCTGCCTTAAACTATTACCTATTTTTTCCTATGCTGGAAGCCAATCTGGCCCAGAGGAAACCACACAATCTTTTTTAGGAGCAGGGAAAAAAAATGGAAGCAAACACAAACCATTTACATTGTTATTTATGCAATCAGTCTTTCAGATACCATTCTTCAGTGAGGGGGGAAGTAGAGAGCCTCCCGCTATCATTGGCAATGACACTCAATTAAACTGAGCACATCTAAATTATGGCTTTTAATTAAAAAGAGGCAATGTCTAAGATGGCACCAACATGTTTAAAATTTAATATATTTCGCACCAGATGCTGGAGTCATCAACATAAAAATCTGTCGACAACATGTGCATTTTTAAAATGGGAAAACCTATTTTTGAAATGTCAAACACTTTAAAATGATAGCAACACATCTCAGTGGCCTATCTGGTTTGATGTGCTTTCCATTTAACCATTCACAGTTGCGAAAAACCTTTCTGAATATGACTTTTTGTTTTTAATTTAGATAGTCATTTATCATCTAAATCTTACAAATTGTGAGTTTTCCCATTAAGGCAAGTTAGAAGTGGAAAGTGTCATTTTAATGAAAGGTAGGGTTTATTTCTTTTTGGTTTTTTTTCCCTAAGGAGATCCATTTGTCTCCCTCATTAACATTAAGTCTCTTATACATTGCCCATAGAGTATGAAATCAAGCATGAAAGTCATAAAATCAGTTTATGGGTGCTTGGGCAAAAATCTCTCTGCCTTTTCTACTTCTTTTCCTTTTTAGCTTTATTATACTTAAATGTTAGGCTGGAGAGAGAGTTGCAATATTTTCTTAAAGACCTTAATTCTGAAAGCCAGATTGTCACTCTTCTAGTCGTTATCATCTACCCTGGAGTGAAATCAAAACAGCAATAGCAGGTAGAGCAAACCCAACCAGTTCTACGGAGGATGGGGGTCTATTCTTTCTGCACCGAAAAAATTGGAAACAGAAATTAGGGATATATTCCAAAATACCAGGTTGTGACTTCTGCCCTGTCAGTGTATAAGCTACCATGGCGATAGAAGCCATCCAAGACCTTCTAAAAGAAATATTCCTGAATCACTATTCCTCAAGAAAACACTGCTTTTTTTGCCTCATTTTTGAGTGTCTCATAACTCCTTCTGATGGAACAAAAAGGAGAGAGTCAGAAAAACTGCCTTCTCCATAGCATCTGCTGAACTAAACAACCTTCCTTCCAATTAATTCTACCCACAGTACAATCAACTTAATTATTTGCTTTAGCATGCACTAGCTCTCCCAAAAGTAGACATAAGTAATGAGATTACGGGCATACAATGTCTGGACCATTCTGTATACTATTAGGTTGGAAGCAAAAAAGCTTGCACAACACAGACACCATTCAGTCAAGCCTATTCAGTAAGCAGCAAATAATATTTAGCTCTTCAGGATGAAGTAGCATGTTGAGGCTAAATTACGTTCAAGTCTGGGAAGCTGCTAAAAGATCTAGCAGCAGTGGTAAATCATGTCGTTAATACTCACTCTCTACAGTCTGCTTCAGAGTTTATTCTCTTTCTTTGCCTAAAAGAGCACAAATGTGTAATAAATCTGGGATGACACGCATATACATGCATACATGCTCCAAGGACAACCCATGTTTGTGCATGAAGGAGGGCTGGCTCCTGTAGCTGGAGCCTTGCCTTCACATATATTATGTTCTTCAGCACCACTCTTCCCTTCCTTCATCAAACAAACCAGCATGGAAGAAATCCACACTGATGGTTTCATATCTTGCTGTTATCAGCCATCATCAAATCTCCTGTTCCCAAATAACCTTGTACAGAAACCTGAAAAATGTCTACCACAAGCTTTTATAATTGAATCAAATATACTGAACCAGATAGAATATAGTTTCTACCCATGATTTGTAAGGAAAAAATTAAACAGCAGCATCAAAGGATGATCTCATCCTACCACAAATGCTGGCCTAATATTTACTTTCATTCTCTTGGATTTTTCTCTGTGGTACTTCATAGTTTAAATAAGGTACTGCTGCCTTCCTGTTAGAGAAGTAGTCAGGACGCAGGGTGAAGAATTAATATTTTGAATCTTTCCTAGAAGGCTACAGTTGGAGAATAACAAAAAGAAATTGCATTTCCACCCCTAGGTGCACAAGCACAAGAGTTTTCATTGATTTTTAGTAAGGTGTCATGTATTCAAGTGCCAGCATTAAGCAGATAATACAGGCCTGTCTACCCTTCCCTGCATAACACCATGCCGTTACCAGTCTAGCCCAGTCCTTGGATGAAATCAGTTCACTGATGAAGAACACTTGAAGGAAGCTGAAACCACGTAAGACAGGGATAAGTTGGCATAGAGAGGGAAAGCATTTTGAAAGGTTTCAGGTTATAACACAGTCTTTGGATAAAAGGGTGCACACACACAGGTCCGTTCAGTCACAGTTTGGGAGCAGTCCGGTTCCTTGCTGTTGTTAGTTTTCTCATCAGAGCTTCTTGGCAAGAACAAGCTTCCTTGAGGGCAAACTGAAGACTATGGAATGAGCTCTCCCAGAACTGTATTTATTTCATAAACTTCCCTGTATTTCACTCCACAGGCAACATGTATTTCTTTGTCTTGGCAATAAAAAGCAACCTTCCCATTACCACAAGACATTGCAGGTATATACCTTTTCCTTATGATTCAGAAAGAGAAACCAAGAATGCGTCAAAAGTCCATTAAGCTGCTTAATGGGTTTCTGGGTAATGCTCAGAAGATGACTGACACATAAACATCCAGGCAGAAGAGGAATCAATATGAAAGAATCTGGTTATGCACAAGACGTCTGTCATTTTACTGACATAATTCTGCATGTGATAACTTACGGTTTATTCACAAACATCAAGAGTCTTCACTGGCGTATGGAACTATATAGGTAGAGCACATTAGGAAGTTTGGGTGTATAGCCCTGTTGTCTCAGGGACAATATTATACTCTTGACTCACACTTGTACAACAAGTTTGATAGAAAATGTTCACAGAAAACAACCAATGAACAATCATGTTTACTATCTAATATGGTAAATATCTATGACATGAAAAAGATGACATGTACATATATGTGAGTAAGTAAAATTATTATCAAATAAGTGTCCTCATTTGATAGTCTTTTGGATCCAAATAAAGGACTTCAAATACATTTCAAAACCCATCATCATCATAAATCTAACTTTTTACTGATGTTTACAACTAACTTTTCAATGAAATATGACTGATTCTAAAGTAGAGCTTTGAAGATCTTCCTATCATTTTGCCCCTGAAAATAAATAAATATAAATCTAAGGGTGTGCTCTAGCAGAAATCTCATTTTCTTAAACTGCAGATATCTGCCAACATGGTTTAATTTGTATTTTGTGTACTAATCAGAATGGTAGTGTACAACTGTAATGTATTTTTTGGCATTTTAATCATGATAGTTTCTATTTTAAGGCAGCTGGCACACTAGAAGTACTAAGCATAAGAATGTTAATTTCTGTTCTGAGCATATTAATAAACGAAGCCTATAAAATAAATGTTAGTAAAAACCCAAATGACTCTTACCAAGTTTTCTTTATATATCTCCTGGGAAAGAAATATTATCATTAACTTAATTTCACTTTCATGCCCACAGTTTATCATTCTCAAAAATGAAAAAGTCCAGATCACCTGAGAAATTTTTAAAACATGTTTTAAGATGAAAAACTAGAATATACCTGAAAGTGAGTATTCGCCTTTTAGACTTTCACTTTCTCGAATTAGGAAGGCTCCTGCCTGGTTTCCAGGGTATGACAGTTGTCTCTCGGCATCTGCTCGTTTGATTGGGCCAAAAAACCATCTGAACAAATAAAAAACATTAATTTTACCAGTCAGTGAAACATACCAGGAAGACAATTTAACTTTTATAAACATGCTGCATATTTACTAAAAGATAATCTGTGCTATGCTAATTAAATTCCAATAGCATGGGGGAAAAAAGCCAACAAGAACTACACAACAAATTTATTGCTAGAAAATATTGCTTACACATTTGAGAGAAATCTGGATTTTACTGCTGATGGAAAGTCCTACTGATTTCAAAGGAATGAGAATTCAGAAGTGACAGACTGGCCTTGTCCCAGGAAAAATTCACCAAGAAATTTTGCCAAGGCTGCTGTGGCAGAAATTGAGGCCAAGTCCATTGATGCCACTTGAACCCTGTAGAGGTGTGGGTATGCGCTAACATCCCGACATCTTAAAAGACAAAGATCCCCAAAACTGCAGAAGGACTCTCGGGTTCCAAGACGTCAACCACCCTGCAGCCTTCCCCATTCCACTGCCACGTCAATATCTCAAATTACCGGCAATTTTTCAGCTCTGCTGCTGTTAGACAAACAAAACCAGTATGTCCCTCAAGTCACAGCAAACATCTCAATATCCCTGTTCTGTAACAATCTACTCCTATCTATGCCTTTTAAAATGTATTTTTCCTCTCTCACTAAACCCTGTAGTTTACAAGGACTTGTTCAAGCAATAGTTTTAGTTTGCTCCTCTGAGGGTACTATTTAGCTCTTTTGCTGCTTTGTAGTGAGTGCAAACTAAACGGAAATAAGACTGAGAGGAGTCAGCATTTTCAACTGGGGCGGCATTCGGTTTCCGTCCAACAAACATACAAAGCTCTTTCCAAGATTAGCTCCACCCATTATTTGAAGCAAATGGTGATAAATAGCTATCACCAGAAATATGCCATTTACTCATTGGAGAACGCCTTTTAAATTAATCATAGCTAAACCTATTATGCAAACTTTTAAGATAAATCAATGTATCACACCACAAGTAAGTTGCCTATTCAGCTAACCACTTGATTTGTCAATTACTAGTGAAAAGTACAGAAGGAGTCAGCCACAAACTACTTTAGAATCTGTAAGGCTTGTAAGGAGGAATGGAGGAAATAAATGAGAACATTGGGTGACACCTTGGCTGAGCAAGCCTGAAGGATGAAAAATGGTTTTGTACGAATAAAGGGGAAATAAAAAGAGGCAAATACAGACGGCGCTAAACTACACTGAATATGCTTTGTTAACAAAAGAAAATGAAATCCAGATATTCTGGACTGCATTCCTGTCTTCTGACTTGAAGATTATTTGGATAAAATAGGCCTCGATACATATTTGGCAAGGAAAGGAATCTCATTAGAAAGCTGGAATGTGTTAGTAACAATTTTAATTAGTTAAACATGTCAATCAATTCAACTAATTAATTAAATTAGTTAATTAAATTAATTCATTAATTAGACTGTAGAAAACTAAGTAATCAATAAATGTTCAAATCCTTGACTGAGGTTCTCATCAAAGGAATGAGAGGACAGAGTACAAATTCAATTCTATTCAAGTCTCAAAGAAAATCTGTCTAGCCTAAAAACTGAATTAGAACCTTTCTGAAATTTCTAAGTACAACTGCTCTGAGAATAACATCTGAAAACTAATAAACTATACGATCTGAGAAAAAATTGAACTAGTATTTTTCTCCTTGAATTATAAGATATCACTTAGTAATGTCCAAAGTGACTCTCATAAGAGTGTATAAGGAAAGGTGTTTAATTTTGTGTCTCCTTTCTTCACGGGTTAGGAGGATAGCATCCTCTCAAAAGGATTTCATTTTGTACCAAAGCCAAAAGAGCTTCCAATTAGCAAGGTTGAATTTTTTGTTCCGGATAGTCAAAATTATAGACTTTACATGACCCAGTGTCTGTACATACACTGCTAGTAGCTCATATTGCTAAAGCTGAAAACATGAGCAGTAATAGAATATATGCAACAAGAGGAAATTGTTGGTTTATTTGGCAAATACAATTTAAAACAGTATTACACTTGTGTATGTAAGGAAAAAACCTAACACCAGTGCATATTGTATTTAGGCATATGTATCTGTTCCTTTGACTTCAAAATATTTCAAATTATATGTTTATTTTTCTTAGGTTGGAAAAGCTTCATTTAAATCAATATGAATTTACCATTAAAGCAGATATGGAGGATATGTAATATGTAGGTTCTGACTTCAGATAAACTTAGCAGTTAAAAAGATCCTGACTTGCAAAATAAGATAATTAAAGCAACAGTATTTGAGAAGGTAAGTGTAACTGAAGCAATTATTATGGAGAGTGAAAAGTGGACACATGTTGTATATTACCTCATTTGCCTGACTTCATATGATCTGATTAAAATGTTTCAGAAAAATATAATGAAAACTACTTTTAATAGCATTTGAATATGGGATTCTTAGTTCAAAGTCATTTGGTTTGCAATAATAATCATACAGTACTAAAAGCCATACTGGTTGTGAAAAAATAACCCCTTAACCTCAAAGTAAATAATTTAATTTGTTATTCACTTTTTTTAACAAAAGCACATCCAAATTTAAAGTACTATTTCCATTATAAATGGAAGTTTAAATTCCTTTTATAAAGCATGAAGGGCTTATTTCAATTTCTAGCAACTGAACTTACGCTTCAAAAGGCTTAATATTTTACTTCATCCAAAAGTGTGTATTTTAAAGGAAAAAGCACTCTAAAGAGTAATAATGAATCAAAGTAATTGCTCACCATGAGATACTGGTGATCTGGCCACCATATATAGGAGGACTTTGGGGACAGAAAAGATGACCTTCATGTAGGTCCATAACAAACACAGTCCTTACTTGGTGCAGATGATGCCCAATACTAGAGTACCAGTGAGGTTTGTTGTGGTCATTCAGAGTGTAGTGATCCCATGTCTATTGGTCATCAATTTGGCTGGCAGGTTTTTGACCACAGGGTCCACAGCTGATGGACGCATGTATCATAGCAGGCTTTCTCATGGGATGTTCCCTGACTGTGACAGTATCATTGCTGAGACCCGTACTCCAATCCTATGGTCCTTTTCTTCCAGCAAAGGAAAGGATATATCTTGATATTCTTGAAGGGCAAATTTTTTACGAAAGAGAGATCATGTCACCTGTGCTCACCCCTGCCTCCCCATTCAGTCCAGCTTGAATCAAAGTGGAGTCATGAGTTCAAGAGAAGTTGGTGGTGTTACTTGGCTCCATCACCGCCTTTGCTCAGAAGCCCTCTGTCCTCCAGGTTGTCCTCCTGCTGATCTCTGTCTAAATGTCAAAGTCCCATTCACCTGGCTCTGCTTTGTGTCTCCCTGTGCTTCGCTATATAAAAATCTGCTAAAATAAAAATAGTTAGTTTAATCTTCTGCACTTTTTTTCTTGTAACAGGAAGATATGGCAGGAATTTTTAATCTGGAAGGTGGAAGACAGGAAGAGTAACATGGGCCAAGGGTACTGCATGCCGCATAGCTGCTGACAGAATCACTAAAGCAAAAAAAGTTAGAGGGGCAAAGTTGTGCAATGCTATACCACTGACAAAATTTCCAGTGCTTGGCAACATGCCTAGAAGAAGATAAAACCCCAGTGGAAAAACAAAAAACCACAAATATCCCCATCCAAAAAAGAGTATGCAAAATGAGTTTTCTTCCCTTCCATTCTGTTCCCTCTCATTAATGTAATAGCCCCTTCTGATCATATCACTGTCATCAGTGTAATGCACTCATTCGAGGTAGAGATTGAAGATTTAACAGAGGATCTCAACTAATTTGGGAACTACAGGATCTTTTTCTCTCCTGAAATTAACTCTATCCAACACCCAGAGTTCAACCCAAACAAAAGGATTCCCAGCCATGGTCCAGATGAAAAAGCTCATAGGGGAAATATTTTTTTGTCAGCCTACCATTTCTTGGGCAGCCCTTTTACAGCCCCCTGTTCCCCTTTTACATTGGAGCTTTATGCTTAGTCTCTCCTAAGTCCCAAACACACTAACTCCTAGCAATAATGCAAGGTGTATGCTGAGCCTTAGCCAACACCCCCCAGTCATGGGCCAGACAAAAACACATCTTGGGAGACGTGTCTTTCTGTAAACTCAACTTTTCCGGGGAAGACCCTTGAAGCTTTATTCAGACTGGAGCTCTAGGGTTTGTCACCCTCCTAACCCTAAAACTAACCCAAGCCCTAATGCTAACTGTAGACCTGGTTTGAGCCTTAGCCAAAGACCCCCATCCATAGGCCACATGAAAAACTTCTCAAAGGAGAAGTCTTTCTGCACCTTTATCTTCCTTGGGCAGTCCCTCAGCAGCCATAGGCACACTGGAGCTCTAGGATTCATCTCTCTCCTAATCCTAACCCTAGATATGGGCTGACCTCTGCCAAAGATTCTCAGTCATGAACAAGCAACAAGCATGGGCTAAGTCCCATGCAGGGGGACACCTTGGCATGGGCCAGACACAAAAGTCCTAAGAGGACAAATGTCTCTGCAGCCTCAACCTTCCTTATGTGGCCACTGTGCCACCCCCCTCCAGCAGGAGCTCTAGTATTTGCCTTTCTCCTAACCCAATCTCTTGCTTTTGCATTGGAGGAACCACAGCCAAAGACCCCCAAACATCGTCTAGGTGAAAAATCTGTTACTGGAGAAATTTTTTGGCAGCATATCCTTTCTTTGGGCAGCCCCTTCAAAGCCCTACTCCAACAGAAACTCTAAGGAGTTAAGGATTCTGTGTGCATCCCCCTTTGGGATGTGGATAAGATCTTCATCACCAAGCCAAACACCAACTCTGAACTAACAGCTACTATCTTTGGCTTTCTTGGAAATTTCAGCAGATCCCTCACTGCTCTTTTGTTATCCACACTGAAGACCAGCACAGAAAATTATGTGGAAGTTCTGACTATATAACCCATTTCCATTAGAGCTCACCAGAGCACAGCTTCCCACTTTTATCCTCTGCCTTTACTTAGATTTAATATGTACAGGAGCAAAGTCAGAATTAGCTCCATGTCGTATCTGAAGTGACTGAATTTGCTTTGATGAATAGCTGTAGCTGGGATGAGGGGGGGATTATTTCAGTTTCTCATTCAAGTTGCAGGACACTGGAGGTAAGATAAGGCTAAAGGCAGAAGTCCATGACATACTCTGAATTTTGTGAATGCCCAACTAAAAGGTAAAATCCTGAGTGCTGAGTCAGCAGTAAGGTATAGCCACATATAGAAACTGTGATCATTACAATAGGAATGAGGGGGGAGGAAAGGGGAGAAAATTGCTGAGAAGGACTACATGGCAAGGTCATTCAAAGAGCGTAGAGGCATAACAGAAGAAATAGCAGGAAATCCGCCACATGAAATTTATTTTCAAAAACACTGAAGATGTTAAAATGGACATCATGATCCTATCCTGGATCAGCACTTTGTGGCATGAGGGCATCTCACTTCACATTTTTCATAAGTGCTTGCAACTGGGACTTACCCTCTTGTGTTAGCATAAATCTCACAAGACTGCTAAATCTCAGCAGCTGGGAGGGTTTGTTGCGATTCCTGTGGTTCCCGACCAGAACTCTCCATTATGGAAGAAATTATGATGACAAACAGGTTACCTGGCCCTCCAGTAGATTAAATGGATTGTGTTAACTGTGTCTGTAGTGCTAGGCTATGAGAAGAATAAAAGATTTTCTAGACTAAGAAGAGCAAAGAATTACTGCAATTAGTCTTGGGTGAGGACAAAGAAAAATAGATACTGTATATATTGAAACCAAATATATCCCAGTTTCTTCTGGAATGCAGAAAGCTTGTGCAATAGCTAAAACAAATAAAGAAAAGCTTCAACAGAATACGAATTTTAGATTTTAAATGCCTCAAAATCTACAGTCATAGAAAGCTGTAGCTGCAAAGTCAAGAACCCCAAAGCTAGGAGATGGCAATATTAATATTGCTTTCACGGCATCCACTCAGCCATTTTCAGGAAAATCCAGTATGATACCATCTTTAATTACATGGCCACATCTACTGTTTCCTACAGTGTTAATACGAATGCTGCTCACTGAATAGTTACCCTCTATTTTGTTTTGTCATTGCGTAGATCGTTTATTTACCGTACATTGTTTAGTCTCTGCTCTCAATACAAGTTATAAAATTACACGACTGGCTAATTTCCTAGCAGCCTCTATTATAGTGTTCATGACCATAATATCCGAGTGCTTTACGAACATTCATTAATTTCTTTTTGTGGCACTTTTGCTTGTAAAATATTTTTTAGAGTGGAGAAACATCACAGAAAGGGACAAAGGCAATAAGGCATTATTATAAGCATCTTTCTACTAATTTTGGATGTCCAATTTGAAATGCCTAGGGCCTACCTTTCAGGGAATTTAGCATCATACAGTATGTAGCAGTTTATTCAGACAGCAATAGCTGCTAACTTCTGTGTCACAGAAGACAAGGAGAGAGGTATGAAAAGCTAAAGAGACAGAGAGACAGACAGATCTTCCAGGGTCTTATTCAATTACTTTCATCATATGACCGTCCTGTGACCACTGCCCTTACTCAGCACATGGAAACCTGAACAGGCTTGCGTGCGCCACTCTTCACTGCCGTCATCGTGCAGGACAAAGAGGGCTGCTGAGCCAGCTTTTAATCCATGCCAGGTTTGCAGTCTGCTGTGGGTAAACATTAGTGCAGAAGCAGGGACAGAAGTTTACCAAGGGCGCCATCAGGACATCCTCTCTGCGCTGAGAGGAAGGCTCCAAGCACGTGCTGGGTTTTCCCAAAACATCAGAAAAACAGAATGCAGCTGTCAAATTCTAAAGAGTATGTTCAGTTACCACATATAAGGGGCAATTTTATTTTCAAAGTCTTGGTTAGTTTGAAGCAAACTTTTCTTAGATAGCAAAAAAGCACACACTTGGTAGTATCAAGCCCTTCCTCCAAAGTGCATGCACAATGGATTTCTCATATTGTTCTGAGCCACGTTTTTTGCTTTCAGGGAGAAAAAGAAGCAGCCTGTGCCTGGTATCAACCCTGGAAAATTCACATCCAATCAGGCAAAGCCTGGAAAAATTACAAGCAACTAAACAGGCTCTTCTGATAGAAAATATTAGGCTGCCTTAATTATAAGACTAATGAAGTAATATCATTTCTCCAAGAGCTGACATTTCAAGAAATTAGGAAATATCACTGCAAAGATGAAAGCCTTCCAGCTATAACATAGTTAAGAAGCAGATGTGCTTTACAAATGACAAACTGCGTGCATGAAGGAGAGCGTGGGAGATGAGCACTGGCTGCTTCAATTTTCCCTTTATAGTCTACAGTGAACGCGATGATGGTGTTTGAAAAAAAAAACACAACAGAAAAATCTGTAGTCAGGCTAAACCATGAAGATGAAAACTTGCAAAAGATTCCTTTCGTGAGCGTTATCGAAAACACATGCCTTCCCAGATACGACACAAGAATCTATATAGTGAAAGCTCCAGGATTACTCTAGGGCTTGCAGACTTTCACTGTGCAGAGGCTGGAAAACCTAAAATTGGGTTTCAGGTCCTTTGGAAACAGAGCCCTTCCTCCTTACTTCCTTCTACAGGCTTGCCTGGGATTGTTTTTAATACTGTCTATCTCTTATTGTCATTTATTATCAGATACTGAAGGATGCATGGGACAAGGACAAAATTTAAGAGGAAGGAATTTAAAGCCAACAATAAAGGAATGCATAGGACGCTGCAAGAGGGAGGGAGAAAACAGGACAGTAAAAATTCAAAGCAGAGAGGACCATAGAATATTATCAAGCAGATGGAGGGAGGGAAGGGAGAAAGTCAGAGCTAACAGGCAATGACGAAAAGAAAATAAAGACAAGACAAAACTGAGGACTGCATTTATTGCCCAAGGGCTATAACCTGCTGCAGCACCTGCTCAGCAAATGCTGATTTCCCGCTTACCCTGCTCCCACAGGGCATGTGTCTTTGGCAGCGATTTCAGAGCTGCTTGGGGAAACAATTTCACAGAAAATCTCTTGAACCAATTTCACAGACTAACTCTCACTGTAAGGATTGCTCTCTACAGGTCTTTTCCCTTTCCCTTTTTTAGTTCATCACACCACTCATGTTTGTACTTGCCAAGAGAATACTTTAACATTCATTTTCATCATATATTTATTGACTAGGGGTCACCGCTAAATGTACTGGTTTAAACCTTACTTATCAAAGTACCATCAGCAACAAGTGAGTCAGACAAAGACCTTAGAAAAATGTTTAGGTAATAACAGCCTTCTGTATCTACATAAGTAAATCAGTTAAAATCTTAACACACTGCAGAAAGTACCTGACTTGGACAATACTTGAAATAAAAAATCATTTAAAATGTACATGTATAGTGACACAGCTCAGTTCTGATTACTTATTTACCATAATCAGAAACTAGTTTCCTCCAAGTGAAACTAGAAATTCAGGTTTTCAGGCAACCTTTCGCAACCACAGTGAATTTGCTTCATACGTAAAGATCTGAGTCATGTACGTTGCTCGGATCCTTGTTGTTGAATAACTTACCAAAAATTAAAATGAAGACTGTCCACATGCATTGTGTGTGGGACCTGGAGCTTCTGAGTCTTTTCACAATGACAGTGGGTGGAATAAGTCTGTTTTTCTTCCCAAAGGGGAAAACATAGAACATATGAATAGTTGTGAAAAACTAAAGGCTCATTTCTACACTATGTAAGCAGCAGATATCTATCAAAATGACAGAGCAGCATTAGTTTATGTTATGTATGTACGTAGAAGTCTGCCTGTATGTTTGAAAGTGACAGTCTGTCTGTAGCAACACACTCTAAGTTCCCCTGTATTTTCCATATTTCGAGATCAACAGTGTGATTTTTCTTTAAATAACCATTACAATGCGAAATACACAGTTTTGGAAAATAACAGGTCCCATTTTGCTCTTGGCTTTTGGATAACATTTTGCTAATGTTCTTGTCAACAGATTATAGCTGACTGGTTGGCGTTTTTCCATAAATACTAAATTTATGTTAGACTTGCGATAGTTTTGTTGGTGAGATAGCAGAATATAAGAGGTGGTAACAGAAGAGACATAGAAGGAAAAAAAAGGAAAAGAAAATTAAGTTCTACTTCTCCATATATTTGCTAACCAAAATATTATAGCTTAACTTGTGAAGGTATTCAGTTTTAAAAATTTTCAAATTTAAAGGTTTTTTTATTTTTGTTTTCAAATGGAGTTTCCATCAAAATGTAAGAAAATATAATATTTTTTTTCAATTTTGTTCAGAAAGGATTAAGTTATCTGAAGACACGATACAGCCAAGCAATACCCTTCATTTTGTTTCAGGCCATGTTAAATATTTTGATTTGATACAAAACTAAAATGAAGGACTCGCGAGAAACACGGCTGCTTCTTTCTTCCAGGAGAAGCGAGCCATTTTTCCTTTCTCTCTTCCCATACTTATTTGATCACGAACGTGAGCACTAGAGCACAAGTGATACATTCATCCATGAAACAGGGGCTCTTTAGTTAAAATGAGGCAATTTAAACCTATGCCTCTAACATACCATAGTCACTATTTTGCTGGAATATACAACATGCATAGATGCTTACATACAGTAATTTGGAGAACGTACCACTGTTACAACAGAGTTAATCCTTTTTGGGACTGAACGTACATGAGCTACCACCAAAATTAGGCAGAACCTTTGCTACCATTTCTTTTTAGCAAGATGGGAAATTGCAGGTTATTGCCAGAAAAAAAAGCTTTATACTTCTAGACTCAAGGACCAGATTTGCCACACTTACATTGTATGCCTTTAAAAAAAATGGTTTTAATTTTACTACTCGCTGAAAAGTTTACTCTAGTGCTGAACAGTAGCTTACTCCACACAATCCCAATGACTGTAATGTAACCATAGCAAACGTGTGAAACACCCCCCTGCCCTGGCAGACTGACCTTGTGTATCCCTGAGACCAAAAGGAGCCCCAGGTTGCACTAACAAGTCACTGGGGGAGCCCAGCTGAAGAAACTGCAGGAGATGATTATCTTGTGAGAAGAGGGCAGCAGATGTGTCAAAAAGGACTCTGAGCCTCTGAAGACTGTTTTGGTCTAAGAAATACCTTTGTTTTGTGTTACTCCGTTGTTTTTGTTAGAAATAATAAGCTGTGCCCTAAAGAAAGGGCCTGCCAGGGCTTTAGGGACTTTTACAGTAAGTAACTGTGTGGGATTGTTTGGATAAGGTAACGTTCAACAGTGAGTAACTGTGCTAAAACCCACCGCAGGGGTAGGCATTTCCTCTTACAGTCTAGAACAAATTTACTGTCTAATAAACGTAAACACAAAGCTTATTTGGGCATTAGTCTAAAAAGTCCATAACACGTTGTGTATAAACCTTTTTAGTAAGTACTTCAGTAGGCTGTAACTGTTCTGTCGTGATTCTGTTGTAAGGGATTATGCGTAATACAACATTAATTTTTCAATAGTTGATAATAGCAGTTGACTGCTACACGGAAATTAATTTGCTCTGAGTCTGCTTCAGGATTACAAACCATTGCACCTTTGGCTACTCTTGCTTTCTGTGATGACTGGGAAGTGACTATTTCTCCTGTAGGGATAGTATTACAAGGCCAAGTGCATGAGCTCTGTAAATTAGCGTAGCTCACCCAATACTAGTTTCACTGCACAACAGGAACAAAAGATAATAAACCAGCAACCAAATCACAATCTGATAGAGTTAATTTGCGGAAATCTCCATAAATAAACCTCATCCCATAAGCCCCCGCTTCACTATTGTGTAATTAATTTCAACATTTCCATTCATTCTCCACAATATTGGTCATCTGCATGCTGTATTATTTAATCTGCCCTGAAGTTCTTCTATATAAGAAAATAAATGGTAGATGAAAGTGATATCATATTACTTTTTCTGATGGTGTTTTAGTTACATAAGCCCCTGGTATTTCTCCGATTTAAGAGACTAAAGTCAATCACCAAAGTTTGTTCCCAGTAGTGGTTTTGTACCTGGAGAAGGACTTCATTGCATTTAAAATTTGTTCTAAAACAACTTGTCTTTGGAATCGATGAAAGGCTACCATTGGCTTTAGTGGCCATTGCTTTGGGACATTGGGTGTGAAATACAGCCATATAATCACCTCTTTTTAAAAAAACTTAAAATGTGTTCCTCAGACCCTATTTCTGCTGCATAGAGTCTTTCAAACAGCGTCATAAAATCTTGCATCAATGCTAGTAGTACCTGTATGCATTTGTTAACACATACATGAATAAAAGTACTGATATACTGCCATAATATACTCTAAAAGTAGCAATAACTCTGCTATTCATAACAACTGAGGAACAAAGTTGAAACCTTGAGGTAGCCTTAATGTTAACATGGTACAAAGAACACTAATAACATCAATTGATTTAACATTAAGGGAAACTCAAAAGGACAAGAAAATGTTCAATCATACATTCACTTAAACCGTTACAGCTTCCAAAAGCACTCAATTGATTTTCTTGAGAAAGTCATTCCTGAGAAATTATTTTCTTTTCTCACAGGGAAACTCACCTCAGTACAGAAGTAATACAGAAACCCTCGGAAACAAAAAGCCCCCCTTGCCTGCACAGGAGACAGGTGACAGAGCAGATTTTGTGCAGAGCTCTCTCTTGGACATTCGCTTGGGCACATACCTCCTCAGCCTACGGCCAGCAGTCTGAGCAGACTTGTGCCCTCTCTCAGGTCGACTTTCAGTGGAGAACAAGCAAGTCACTCTGTCCCCAGGGGGACTCGGAAAGGGACTGTGCACCCCCAGGTGACCCTGAGGCAAAGGACAGAACGGTTCTTCCACATGGGGACACATTTCTTAATCAAATGGTCTCCCAGTTTTCAGGGTAACCTTTTCAGGGTGACAGATGGGACACCTCTGACTTCCAGAAGTAAAGCTGAGCACACTGAACGCCGTATGAGTGTGTATATTATCAGCCCAAGACCCACGCACGTTTTCTTTTGTAAGAGATCACAACATCATGTCAGAAAGGTATGTCGGCATCAAAAGGAAGTTTCTGGGTGGTTTTTCAAGCATTTTAGCTCTGTAATAAGAGCGTGATCTCATTTTCTCTTTTCTTTCCTTGCAGGTATTCAGAAAACTAATAATTATCTTTCCAAGCTAATCAAGTTGTCATTCTGGGACAGCAAAAAACATCAGGTGACTTTCTATGGATAAAAATGATACTGATTCATCCATGTCAGTGGCTGAGAATATATATACACACTTCTAAACATTCATAAATCTGTAGGAGCTTGGGAAAAGCATGCAATAAGAGGAACAGAAAGCCAAGACCCTCTTTTTTGAAGTAGAGGTAAAGGAGACCACTAAGGGGATTTAGGAGGGGCCACCTCCTCCAGCCGCTGCAGTCCAGGGACCTCCTGCTCGGCTGCTGGAGCCCAGCCCGGGGACACAGGGTCTCTGCCCATGCTGAGGGATGTGGCTGCCGCTTTCCCGTTTGCAGGTTCAACCAGCGGTGAAGCTGAGCACGTGTCCCAGAGACACACAGACACACGGAGGGGCCGGTCACACAGACTGCCACAGACAAGGCGCTGCCTTCAACAGCGCCTATGTACACGACTCACACAAGATCAAGCACAGTCCCCTCCTCCTTCTCCTCCTCCTCCTCTTTGGCTGGCAGAGCCAGAAGGTGGCTGGTGGCGGCGCACGCACACACACACGCGCGCTTTCTAGATTCACAAGCATATTGCGAATTCACAAATGCATGTTTGTGGATCCCCCCTCAAATACCAGCACAGCCTACCTCTCCATCCAGCAACCCTGCCTTGATCCCGGCCCCTCTTACCCACACTCGCCTCATGCATGCCGGTCCCCCCAGCAGCTGCTGGCCGAGCCCCCCACCCACTCCAGCATCTGGCACTGGGACCCCACTTGCTCCAGCAGCTGAGACCACAGGCCAGGGGCACCTACACCCCGGCTCTGACTCCAGCTGCTGGCCCAGTACCCAATCACACCAGTCCCCCCAGTAGCTGGCACTTAATCCTTAGCGCACTCACACATGGGACAGAGGGTAAGGTTACACAGAGATAGTCAAGAAAGGATTTAAGGAGAAGCCTGTGGTGACCAGGCGCAGGGCTCAGCCAGACAAGTGCACTGACTGGCCCCGTTTTACACGTGAACAGCACATTTTATACATCCCTTTCTGTCTACCCCCTCTTTGTTCCTCCCTGATCCCTTTTCCCTAAACCTGGCTTCCTCACTTGACATTGTCCCACAGACCCCCCTCCAACATTCTGAACCCCCAGGTTTGCATCCTTATCCGTTGCAAAGACCAAGTTTGCCTGCTGTTTCTTGATGGCCCACCAATTAGTGCGACTGACCGGGTTTATTTCTGATTATTGTCTTTGTTAACATTAATCGGTCAGGTTTGGTGTCTCCCTTTGGTGTTTGCCTCCCTTCCTTTCCTGATTGGCAAGGTCCTCAGACAATCTTCCTGAAAAAGAAACATTCCCACACTCCGCAGACCCTTATCGGTGAGTGCGACTGAGAGGCTTGTCCTCATCATCACCTCCCTTCTCACGTGTCTCTCAGGTTTGTCTCTGCATGTTCTTGTGTATGGCTCCTTTCACCACACACTCTTAGAGGAGCAGAATCCTTCCATATACCCTTACAGAGACTTCCACTAACTGAGAAGATCAGTAGTTTGAAAAGGAAGACTGAGGTTTCTGAGTTCTTATCATTTCTGAATTCATGGCATATATTCATTCCCACGTGCAAGTCTCAGATTTCTTTTTTTCTCTTGTTTTGCAACAAGGTTTGAAAAGGTGTGCTGCAAAATCGTTTGTGCTATAAATACAGAAAAAATTTATTAATTAAACTAGCAATATATCTGCTTTAGTGAGGGAAAGCTAAGGGAAAATGTTTACCAATGTTACTGCAGATAAATTTATAGTGTAAAATATTATAGATTATAGAGTAGTCTCCATAGAAGTAATGAAAACGTCAATTAGTGCAATCTTTTACGGAACCATCACTTATTATTTAATTCACTGCTTTGTTTTTCCAGTTTTCATCGATTAAGATTAGTGTACCAGCACAGAAAACCCGTATGTATTTCTATTTGGTTTAAGTGATAAAGAAAAGGAATGCCTTCATGATCAATATTTTGTTTGATCTTCAGAAAAGCTCTTTCCAAATTAATTCTAGGCATGTGTGGAGAACTGAAAACTGCAAAGATGTAGATTTCCATTCTAATTTCATGTAACTTTTCTGGGTTTTTTTACACGGTGATGATGTGCAAACCTGAATGTCAACATTTAAGAAAACTCCGATGAAGAATAAGCTTCTTAACTAAAGAAGTTGTTTAATCTCTTATTTTTGAAGTTCTAACACAAAAAGAGTCTTCAAATATGTCCCATATAGTACTATTTAAAAATCACTGAAAATTGTTTTTTCCTCTTACATGTAGTAGTAAATATGTAATAATATTTTGTCATTTTTTTAAAGATCACTTAATAAATTATATTCTTTGCTATGCATACTTTGCTTGCACAACTTGAAGAGGAACAAAAAAATTTATTACAGAAAAACATCTGAATCCTGATTAATCATATTTTCTCTACTAATCTGTTTTAAAATTAAAGTGCAGATAAATTTTGTGTTGTCTAAACTAGGCTACTGGAAGGCTGCATCATTATTATAATGTTTGCACAAAGCATCTCTGCTATAGCCTCATGTTAGAAGAGAATGTCTGTCAGATAAGAACAGGACACATCCGGGGTTTAGCTCTGCATCTTTGGTAGGAAGCAAAATGAATTGATGGGTAAATCTGTGAGGGTAAAGTCACCGAGGTCTGCAGCCCGGGCTGACTAGGGTGCATTACGGTAGGTAGGGTAGATAGGTGTGGTCTGTAAAGGACCGGTCCCTGAATTTCACAGGGACCTGTGCAGTGCTACCATTTCCTTTTGTGCCTATTTATTTTGAGCGTGGGTTTTTTTGAGTCACTTATGACTAAGCAATCACCAACCCGGAAAAAAAGCCAAACACTTGTTCAGGAATATAAAACTTTCTGCAGAGATGAGAGGGTATTTTGTGGGGTTTAGTTTTTTTCCTAATAGCTTGTTCTTTGCCCACAGACAGAAATAAAGAATTGTGCAGTGTCAACACCTACACTTTTGCTAAACAGACTTGACAATGGGTCTGTAATTAGACATGGCAGTGATGTACCCTCTGACATTGCTTATACAACAGTTCCAGCCTCTGGTGAAGTACAAAGGGAACAGATCAAAGAAAGTGGATGGGCCTGTGCACTTTTCATAAAATCCTTTCTGAAACAGAATAACGGGGCTAGAGAGGCCATTGGTTTGACCTCGTAGGGTATCTATCTCTTATGTTTTTATGACTTAATCTCTTCAGTACAGATAGGATCCTACATAAAAAAAGCCCCAAAGTCTTCTATAACCAACAGTGCTTTTTACATGTTACAAAATAATTCTAGACAGAGATACCTGACCCAGTTTGTTTAAAATCAGCCCAGCTTTCTGACTTCTTAGCCTGGCTGAACAGTTGGTTACTATTTTTCAGTTCTAAACCTGCTCAGAGATCACTCAGCTCTGCACAGCTCTCTATTGTGCTGCGCAGAGAGACATCAAAGACAACTATTGAGGAAACAGTAACCATTGTACAATACCTGGCGAATGTTTTTGCCAACAACATTGCTCAAAACCAACTAATCTAGGCTAGCACACACAACGCTTATTCCTACTGAGTCTGAAGAAAAAAACATCAAACAGGACTATTGAGTTATTCTGACCAGTATATGGTCTTTGTTTTTCTAAAAAGCACTGTAAAGGCCACCTGGGTTTCACAGTGCTGTAAGAAAAGCTAACTGGCTATGTTTGCAGGTTTTAAGGATATTGTTTCTGGTCTTCACATGATTCATTGTCAAATCCTTCACAACAGGGTAATGGAAACTAGTATATAATGATTATAATGTATAACGTACACATTAATTTCAAATAAAGACAACGCAGGAAGACATTTCTTCATTTCTCAAAATTTGAATAGACAATGTTGTATATTTAGAAAACCACACTGCCAGAAAATAGGTGACCTAAATTAGACAAGTTTGCATGAACTGTTCATCTACAATGCCATAATTCCTTCCGCCTTTCTGAGCAGAGACACACATTTTCTGGACATGGGTATACACATGGATGTGTAAATACTGCTGGCACTTGACAAAATCTGACACTTCACAGTTCTATAAACCATCTCCTTTTGTGTTCAGCGTATCTTTGCTTATTTAAGAAATGAGCAGAAATGAAGACAAAGTTTGAGATGTGCTTGAAGACAGCACTGGAATGCTCAACCACAATTAAAGAAGTTAAAAGTGATTAAATTCATGGTCTTTTTGTAGTGTTCAATCATTTGAATTCAGGAGAAGGACTCCATAACACGCATGGCAGTTCCAAACTTTGGCTTCTTCAGATGCTATGAACAGAAGGTCAAAAAACGTCAAAAGCATGATCTTCTGGCTTTGCAATACGCACCTCGTCTCACAGGGCTGTTTTGCATGGTCTTAAAAGTATGAGTCTTATAAACTTTCTCCATGTTGCGTGTGTGTACACGTGCATGCACACACAAAAGCACATACATAAAGTATATCAATTGAAAGAAAAGATGGAATTTCAAATGAGTTCACATACAGCCATTTCAATGATTTATAATAAATACATGTTTTGGTGATAAAGAAACCTTTTCTACCAAAAACTATATGAGAATAGCTTTTGTACTCAACATAACAGGTTCCAAGAATGTGAGCACAACCTACTACTACTTTGTGTAGTTGTGTTAGCAATGAACAGTTTTTACAAGTTCATTTTGGTACAAGGGTTTCTCCTGATTCTGGTGGTGTCCTCGGGAGTTTGTACTGTAATAGAGAGAGGAATTACGAGAGTGAGAGAGAGGGAGCACACAGAAATCACAGTGGACTACATTCAGTTTTCTGAGGTGTTCAGCAGAATCTAAGGTTTCACTTTAAAAAAAGCCTCTAGACATTTTGGCTCTAAATACCACTTTGAAAAATGACCCACATGAACCAAAGAAACCCCATAAGCCTGACTTTGCAGAAAGTCTGAAACAGGTCAGCCCAGGGAACGCTTTATTGATCACGTGTAGTAACTCAGATTCAGTCAATGTATGAAATAGTTAAAGCTGAGTCAGGTCGCAGAAGGTGAAGGAATTATGGCGATTGACAAAAATAACCTGCAAGTCACTTCTGCTTTCAAGGGTGGTTTAAAAAGCTCATTGTGGAATTGAGTGGTGAGGTTTCATTGATTAGGTCTGGGGCTCGGTTTCCACCAGCTGGGAAATACCTACATAAGAAATCTCTCTGAAATAAGGAATGTTTCTGAAACTGGCAAAAGTTAAATTGCTGTGATCTTCTTTGACCTAATCTACTGGGAATTTGTGTGGATTTACTTCCCTCAGCACAACAGTCTTGTGTCAATAATGTTGGCATGAAATATGGAATGAAGTTGACTTTCAATAAACAGCCAACAGGTCCATCAGGATGGCAGGTGAGAGCCCCCTCTAACAACACTCCACCTTTCCTCTAGAAAAAAAGAATTCATATCACTCCAACAGTGAGGGTTTTTTTTTTATTTTTGCTTCATTAAAATTAACTGTACAGCTGGGCTATATTTGTTGTCCATAACAATTTGCACTATGTGGTTTTCTTGTTTAGTTAAAACAACTGGCAGTAATAAAATAGGGGCAGGTGAATGTGTTACTATGGTTCCTGTTTATAGTGCAGAATAACAGGCACAGAAAGAGCACAGAGGCAGGAAGGTCACACTCCTTGCCAAGGAAATTTATATCTTTTAATTCAGATTTTGGTGTTAGTTGAATTGCTCTTTCTGATCATCCTTTGCTGGACGTGCAAGTTAAATTATGTGACTGTATGTTCAATTGCATTTTTTGCTTTCTTTTTTCTAAACGTTATATGTCTAAACCCAGAAAGAAGAGCATTCCAAAGTCATGGGATGTGGCAGATACAACTCATTCAAACCTTCTTGGAAATGAAAAATCTGTTTGGCTTGGGGTTTTGACTGCTACCTGTGATGCAGAGAGAAGAAAAGCAGCAAGTGTTCTTACGGTTGCTAATTTATCATTAGCGTAGTCTGCATCTGCTTTTGGTCAGATATTAAGTAAAGTAACATTTTTGTAGTAGCAGATTTATTTCCTCATGAAGTGAAAGTTCACTGTGCGACTCTGGTTTGCCAGCCAAATGCTTCCACTCCCCAGCTGCCTTGTCCCCCCTATCCCAGGAAGGGCCAGGAGCACACACCTGTCTCCAGAGACACTAGGCACAATCCCTTCATAATCCCTCCACCTGACATGTTGTTGTTAGTATAAGGAGTACTGCAGGTGCTAGAAAAGATCAGCAATAAGAAGATGCTTTACTGGTAAATATAAAAATGAAGGGCCTTGTTTCCTCAGTCTGTTCAAAACAGCCTTCACGCTAGCAGGTGTGCATTCCTTGGATGTATTTAATCTTATGCAGTACACATTTAGACTACAGTGCTGCAGCAGGCAGAACCCAAGCCATGGATTTACCTTTTTTCCCCCCTTCTGCTATTCACACGTATGTTACTGATTTCATCCAAGTCATTCACACTGGAGGGGATCACTCAAGCCAAAGGAAGGAAGCAAGAGAAACTTTTTTTGAGATATCATGCACAAATAGGAAGTGTTTGACTTTTGGTATAAGTTAGTTATATTATATAATATGACTATAATATAAGTATATTAGCAAAATATAATATAAACAAAGTCTCCCTTCAATTTTAGCATACAATTTCTACCAATAAACTTTGGTCTACAGAAAGCAACACAGTAAAGAAATACCATTCTTCCTCAGTTCTGCTTGAACATTCCGATAGCCAAGGATACACAAAAATTCCCTTTGTTATAAATAGTATTTAATTTTTGTTTTCCCCAGACTGGAGATATTGCACATCCTTTCTGCCCTTTCATCCAGTTATTGATCCACCTTCTCAGCCCTACCTCAGTCATATTGGACGGAGTCAAAGAGACTTCCAGGAAGAAAAATTGTTATCTAAATGAGGACAACGAAAAAAAGTTTCTCACTTTCCTTCTTACTTTACTTCATTCTCTTTCTTCAAAAAAGTTCAAAAAGTTCAAAAAAGTCTTTCTCCCTGAAAAAATTCACAGACGCTTCAGCGAGGAGACAAAATAGTCTGCTGCAGCACTTGCAGAGAACAAGCAATTACATAGCACTATCATCTGCCAGAACAGACAACACAGATCCAGATGGACTTACCCATCTCTAACTGGCTCTGCAATACAGACCATGTCAAAATGTTGATAAAAAAAGGCCCAGATATATTTTGTTGTTAATCATCTTGAAGGCTACAGGCAAAACTGAAATGATTAACAAAAGAAATTTGACTGCTCCGCATGCAGCTTTCAAGCATATATTGGCTAAACTTACATAGGGCCCTGTCATCTCTAAGTCATTCCATGACATATAGAATATTTCGTGCCCCTCTATCCCTTTATTTAAGTGAATTTATGGAGTATTTATACATGCATATGAATGTCAATTTTTTAAAAAGTTTATATACAATCACACTGAAATCAGCTGCTAAAGAATATGGCCAGTTTGGTTTTCTTCCCAAGCTTCCTAAGAGTCATAACACAAATCAAGTCTGTTTCCCAGAACAGTTTATTCAGTTTGTCTTGATCTAATAAGATGGAGATCAGTCCAGAAATAAGCTAAAATTCCCATTGTCTCTGTAGACATACAGAAGCTAGCTGGTGCTAGGGAATGTGCATTCAACTAGCTCAAAGACTTGATCAGCTGTGTCTGGCAAAGCATAAACAACACACTGCAAATGCATGGTATATGTGCATTTTGGCAGGCGAACATGTGATAGAGATTGTAAGTCTTCCATTCTTTGTCAGTTCTGTGCTGGGACCGTAAAGGACTGGTATAAAGGATGCAATAAAAACTTTTCCTCTTTCCACAAATGAGTGTATCATGGCCATGAGCCATGGCCAAAGGAGAGAGCTATTTAAAATCAAAATTGAAAAATTAAAAAAGTTAAATGTAAAGTTCAGGCAGAGAATATGATTAAAGCATTGAATTTTAATTAAAGAGACATTAAAATAACTTTTTTCACCCTCATTCCTTTACTTTAGGGAAAACAATGGTTTTTGCATCATTACTGTTGCTTTTATTGTTTCACTTCAGTAACAGAGGTGTGAAATGTAGAGGGTGGGTGAAAGGGAAGTCCTGGAGGAAATTCTAGCAAGGAATATTCCAATTGGATACAAGGGAAAAAAATCCTCACCGTCAGGGTGAAAAGCTTAATGGGAAATGGCCCTAAGCAAATGGGTATAACTTTATTTTGGTCATGTTTGGGTTGGGATGGCTGGTTCAAATTCCTTCAGAGGTCCTTTCCAACCTGAGTTAGTCTATGGTTATACGAAAGGGTATCTGTGTGGCCTGACAGCAGGCAGTCTTGAATACATTTTTTTGTTGAAGGTCACTAAAGCCAACTGACTTAGGAGGAAAATCTGAGGAAAGACAAAATGTTTAGCCAGATTAGCTTTGGTACAAAACTAAAAACTTGTCAAACATTTTGGAGGAATGTCTTCATCTGAACTGTAAAAGCTCTCTATTTCCTCCTCTGTTAACAATCTATAAAGAAAAATCTTTTGCCAAAACTTAGTCTTTATTAATAAAGGAAGAAAGGTATATAAAAGAGTAAAAATAAAATCGATTCTGTAACAAGAAAAAAAGAGGTTATGCAACAATGCACTTTTTGGCAAAGTTAACTCCATATTTGATGCTCTAGGTATAGAAAGGTAAGAGGGACCTTAAGAGCTGAGACTTTGTTGTATAACTGAGCAGAATTACTTTAAAAGTATTAACAGCAAGCAGAAATCTTAGATGACTTGTAATAAAACTAGTTCTTGAAAGAGAGCAAAGGCCAAGCTGAGTTGAATTAGAGCCTACCACCATTTCCCTAGTGGTTCAGAAAATGCCTCCCCTGCAGATTAATTTCTGCAATTGGAAGAATTCTTTTGAACATGACCATTGAAAGGGTTGTCTGCCTGAATACAGAAATAGAAACAGCTGGTCAGACTCTGGAAATTAAGGTCTTCAGGTTAGAAAGGAATCTTACAGTTGCCCTGAGATGCCTCTAGCACAAATCCTACAGCTGATAAAAGACTGGCATAACCATATCTGAGCCAATTTTCCTAGCCCTAGGCAGTACAGTGGGCAGATCAGATCGGAGATGATGTTTCAGGTCCAAATGAGATTTAACTGAAAAGCTGTAACATCATCCCTCTAAAGTAAAAATTAATTCTGAGACTAATAATGAATGTCATTTCTCCTGTCTCTTTCCACACTGACCATTTTTGCCAAAACATACCTCTGGAACTGCAGTCAGAGCTATTTCAGCAAACGCTGCTTCTGACTGCAACACACATAAGTAACTGCATCCCAGGCTGACTCAGACCTTACTCATCCTCACTAGGGAGCCAAGTAACTCATTTTGTGTGATTTCTGCTCTAGTTCTGAATATTAAATAAGATTGGACATATTTTGAAGGGGCAGAAAAACATGGGCTGCATAATTAAACTCTGTGAAACTTTAACAAATTCAATTTGTACTCCATTGCTATATCCACTCTTTTGTCCTTTGCAGTACTTACTCCAGTTAATCTCTTGAGAGTAGAGATTTGCTCCAGAGAAGAAACAAATAATTTAGAGGAAACCATAAAAAACTTATCTGTTAGAGACTCACTCATCATTTGTAAGAAGATTGAAAGGTGTAAAGGTAGCTTCCTGAAACTCTGATTAATTGGTAACTTTGCAACTCGTTAGCGGGCAGGGGTCATATCTTTTCACTCTCTGGGAAGCATCTGACACTTATTGTTATACAAATATATACAAATATATTGTTACTTATTGCTATACAAATAAAAATAATGAACCATCACAGTGGTAACCAATCTGATATTCCCAGATGCTTCTTAAACAGGTGATTAGGGTGTATCAGAGACAGAAATTATTCAAACCAAAACAAATCCCTCACCACTCTGCCTTTTGTAATTTCTTTTCTTGTGACCACAGCATCTTCTGCTTGCACATGCTGACTAGCACTGTCACTGGTAGGACCACTGGAGGTTGAGTGTGGCAGGGTACCACCCAGCAAGAGAAAAGGCCATAACCTCCTACCCCAAACCCATGTAACCTAACAGAAAAGAGACTGCGGGGTGCGTTACGTGGTTACTCACGGCTCAGCTTCGATGCTCTGGTCCGCAGCTATGTAGTTGGCAGGGATGTAGCCCTGGAGCTTGCGGCCAGGATGGACTGACCCTGTTGGCAGGAGGAGCCTAGCGTACCACCAGCCCTCGTGGGACGCATCCAGCACTTCAAGCTTATCCCCGGCTCGGAAGCTCAAGTCCTCCTCAGTGCGAGCCTCATAGTCAAAGAGTGCCACAAATCTGCAAATATTCACCAGATGCTGGCCAGGCAGTGGAGGTAAAGGTTTCTCTTTTATCTTACTGTCTCTGTCTTTCTGTCCTGCTTGGAAGTCATGCCTTACCACAGCAAGGTTGGCGAAGACTTGGCCACCCTTCTCATCCTGCTCACCGTCTCTCCCTGAGAATAAGCAAGGGATGTAGGGCTGCAAACAGGCACAGTGCTTCTGACAAAAGTTTCCCATCCTGGTTCCTTGTGCCTTCCTCTGCTTCTGCTTTTCTTTCGCTTTTCCCAGTTGCAATACCCTTAGACCAATTTTTGCACCATCAACATTTTAGCGTTTTGCAGGATTTCTTCTTCCCCTCCTCCTTTGGCACAAAATGAAACAACTCTTGGCACAGCTGGAAGCTCCTCTCCAAGCCCCACTGAGAGCTCATTACAGGCGGCTCCTGGATCGGGAGTGAAACCTGAGTATCCAAGTGCTGGAGCACATGTGGAGGGAATTTCTCACTTTCTCTTCGGAACAGGAAAGCAACACAACAGCTGGGCTGGGCTGAGCTCTGGGAACAACGGGGGAGCGTGGAGCCTCTTCTCCCACAGCGAAACAATAAAGTCAGAACATCTAAGCAGGGGAGGCTTCTCAACTCTTACTGCGTGGGATGGGTGTTTTCTTATCTCAGACAGGGTCCCGTCATATGATCAGTAAACGTCTGTAGTCTGTCTTGGTAATGATTAACCAAGCTGACCTGCCTGTTTCCTTAGCAGACTCCGACGTGGACAGCTTGAATATTTCTTTTTGTTTCCTGGTTTGCACTGTTTTCGGTTCTCGGTGGGAAGCCTTTGCTCACCTGAGGCCGGCAGACGCCCTCACCTGGAGCGCACCTGCGGCTTCTGCTCTCGCTCACGCCCGGGAGCTTTCCCCAGCTGAGCACCCGCCCTTCGAACCAGTCTTCTGGCTTCTTGGTTTTTTTGAGCTGGGTTTGGCACTTCTTGGAAGGGAAAATAAATATATGAGGTTTACAGTAATACAGCAATAGATTTTAATTCATTCTTTATTCTGCATTTTCAGGAAACGAAGACACTAGCCAAAAAATTGCTCTAGGTGGTCAGCGAATTATACCAACCACATATAAAAATAATGTCTGTCTTCCAGTCACCAACTAAGCCAATGAAACTAAGTTGACCGGTATATTCCCATTTGCAAAGCACCTATAACCGTGCATACGGACCGAGCACAGGTGTCTGGATACAGCTGCGGCAAAGCAGCCTGGAGAGGCATCTGCCACATCCCAGCAGTGCGGCCCAAGCTTTGTAACAGCTGGAAATCACCACAGCCTGGGGAACACGTAATGCTTGGAGCGGGAGCAGGAAGCACAGGAGGTAGCCTGTCTGCACCATGAGGTGGCATTTCAGTAAGAGGCAAACTCTTACAGATAAGAGGTCAAACAAAACCCACCCATGGACCTATAGCTTCCTGGTGATAAAGAAAACTGGTTCCGATAATTTTTTTTTTTTTTCGTCAGGAATAACTGCTGTCTTCCTAAACCATTCACACATGTCTGTCAGCTCCATTTAGAGTTGCTGACTTTTGTTTCTTTACTTTACTAGGAAAAAACCCAACTAAATAACTTAGAAACCAAAGCGACTTGTTTTCACCATGTCTGTCAGTCAGTTCTTTGAATGAGGAGACCAGTGGCACAGGCAGAAGCCTACTGATGGACTAGGGACTGTGGGATGACTGAAAGAAGTCTCCACTGAAAGTTTATCACTATCTGGTGCATATCCACTGAAAAGGGATGGGGAATTGCCTTCTCATTCCTCTTCTGCAATGTTGCACAGGAAACTGAATAAAGGAGAAAGTACCATGCACATTAAGTGATCACTAAACCTCATAATCGGTAGTGAACACTTTGGGCCTGATCAAAAAATGGCATGTTGATTTCGCAGATTATGAAAATCATATTCAGTTTATGAAGCACCACTGGAGATGATTTTTCACCACAGCAATTATTAATCACTACCCAGATCAATAAGAACACAGATATCCAAGAGATTTTACTTTTCTTAGGTCTGATGGACAATATCCAAAGTCAGGAAAGGCCTGTGTTGAAAAAGAAACTATCTTCATTAGTCTTGCTTCAAGAATTATCTACATTTACTGAAGCCAGAGAATATTAGAAAAGATGTATTAAATAATCTGGTTTTTTCAGTTTGCTTATTTGATAGTTTTCCTGTAATGTTTTGTGGTTCTGGCAACTTGGGCTTTAATCTGGCAAAGATTTGCGTACACATTTACTGCACAGAATAGTTTCATCATGACAATGGAGCCACTTACATCATACAGAATCAATCTCATGCACAGCTCTTTTCAGGATCAAGATTCATCTTTACACTCAAGTACCAATATACATACACATTAGAAAGCACACTGCATTCGCTGAGACCACTCAGATAAATATTTATAACTGTAGCTAGAATGGGGCTTAAGCCTACAAATGTTTGTGTGTATGAATATCTTATATCAAATAAACCCAGGCATTAAATTCATCTTCTCTCCCAATTTATGCCCCTGCTTGGCTTTACAAGACCAGAAAGACTTTTGCTGGAAGTGATCAATAACTATAAATCAGATTACTTTCCTCCCAACCAACTCTTTGGGATGAGTTCCATTTAAGAAACAAGTAGACTTTAACAAATAGCCATGAAATTCATCAGTCAGATTTAAAACTCTCCTCAAAAAGAGAGAGGAGTGGGGTTGCTGAGAACTGCTGAGTAGATTCCCGAGCCCGTGTGGGGCAAGACTGTGGCTGAGCTGTGGTGGCCACACTACAGCTGTGCCTCTGCAAGGGTCTTTGTTCCCATCCTGGTGACTTTATTGAGGATTTTCTGCATTTCTGCATAAAGCAGTACTCCTTATGTTTTAGAGACTACATAATTTTATCACAGGCAAGAAAAAAATGAAAATGTAATAAAAATGTTCTTGCCGGTTTTACTGAAAAAAATAAAATCTGATAAATCCCATAATCCTAATTTTCATGCTCACAGTTTGGAACAAATGAGGATAATCATGTATATTCAGGGGCTTTTCAATATAAACTGTTGTCTGAGTCCTCTGCACTGCTGTTACATATAATTTAACAGGATCATCTTTGCAGCACCTATTTCTGGGCTTTATTTTGGTTTTTTGCCTTGCATCCCACTATATTTTCTTTTAGCAAAAGGAGGCATTGCTTACTGGCCTTCTGTATCTTTACTTAATTTGTTTTGGAGACTAAGTGTCAAACAAGAAATTGTCCAAATAAATAAGCTACTGGGTGTAAAGTGACTGTGAAAGACTTAATCAGATATATTGATGAATTTTATTAGCAAAAATGCTCTGAGAAGGACACAAGAGTCTCACCTCATTCTTACAGCCAGCAATAGCTAGGGAGAAAGATGAATATATTATGACCAGAATGGCACATTTATAGTATGGATACTGAAATTTAGTATTCTGGTCCCTATATTATTTAAACAAATCATTAATATTGCAAGTAGTTTCCTGAAATATGCAACACCTTAAAACAAAGATGGATCATTTACAATCTGTGTCTGACAGGATCATATAAACTTAGATTTTAGAAAAGGAAACAAATTATTCAGTCAACTAGTAATTTCCCCCTTCAAACTAGGCAATTCCCCATTGCTTTTAAGGTGTATTTCCTTGTTCCATAAACAAAAAAGTCCACACTGATGCTATAGGTTTGAGGATGACAGATATCTGAAGTTATGTTTTATATTCTATATGTTGCTTAGAAAGTCCTATATAAGCAAGACTCTTGCAAGGAGCCTTACCCCTGCTTAGAGGATTAATTTGCAGTCCTCTAAATCCATGAAATCAAATTCTAATTAACTTAAAGTCAATATTCTTTAGTCTTTGTTTATTCTACAAAACAATCATGTTTAAACATGGTGGTGAAACATATTTCTCTTAGTCGCCTGAATGGACAGAAAAATAATGTGTTAATATGGTATGTTTTAGTAAGCCTGGTACAAAGCTAATCTGCAACACTGATATTAATTGAAGTGCACTTGGAATGAGGTACTGCCCTGCATGAATTAAGGTATCAAACTGAGTTGTATTAAATAAGTACAGATAAGATTTGAATCCATAACATTTCAAAAGTCTTGTTTTGATAGAATTTTTGTGTTCCATGCTGTCAAAAACCATTTTGTATGAGTTTTCATTAAAGATATTTCCTATGTTTATTGTGCTCTGTATGGAACTATTGGTATAATTACATAAAACCTTAGAGTTTTAGAAAAATGGACCCTCCTCCACCTCATAAATATGCTGCTCCGTATTTCAGAGCAGGGATTGAACATCACTGAGCATCAGGCTTTAGTACTAATGATACATGATGTCTGAAACAATTCCCCTATGCCATGCAGAGAAGAATTACAGTCAGAATGGTATTCTGCTGGGGAAAAAAGAATATTCCAAGGCAATATCCACCAACAGTTTTGTTAAGAAATGGAAATTGAAAAAGAGAGTGTTTTTCTTAATAATAAGATGAGATCACAACAGAAACAAACATTTTCCTCCACTATTTTTTCGAATGTTGTAAAGAGGAAAAAACTCCATGTGGGAAAACGAGAAATTAAGATATAAAATACGAGAATCATAATTAAATAATGTATGAAACTGCTGCCTGTAGCATCACTTTCTATATTGTATAATCTTTTTGAAGTCAGTAGTTATACTGCTGCATAAATATATGCTAATTTAAATATTTGACATAATATACTTCGCTTAGAAAAACTTCTTAATGCATTATGATAAAGCAAGTCAAATGCTCTAGCAAAGAAAAATGTTCAAATAATATGATCTTTAAAGAAATAAGAAGAAAAGCAAATGCATACTCCTCTGAATCTGTGCTTGGGAAATTATTTAAATGATTAAACATTTTAAAGTTGTGTTGTTTTTTTAAGGTAACAAATTGAAATGAAGCACAGTGATTTTTTTATTACAGCTGTCTTTTCAGCTATATTTCTTTCCACTTGCACATTAGAATGGAACACATTACCACCACTTTGTAGCTTTTTTATAATCCTTTTAATCAGCACTTCCATTTTGTTTCTGTAATTTGCAAATTGCCATTCTTTTCAATGAAAATAAATTATGCACGTAATTTTACTCTTGACAAAATTGTTTACTCTTATTGATTAATCACGTTCCTGGTTTTGTGTATTATCTTAAACCATAAATCCACAAAGACATAGAGTTATATTTGATTTGGCATTTTCCAACCTTAAACCTTTTGCATTTGTAATGAAAAAACTCTGGCTATTTATTTTCATAAAGCTGATCCAGTAATCCAACTCTACTCTAGAAAGCATTAAAAGTACATTTTCAAGTGCTTCGGTGATGAGGGTTGCTTATTTATTAGCTAAATTTGGGCCTAAAACAGGCTACATCTGACAACAAATGAACACAGAAGAATAAGGCTCTGTCAAGGAGTGACAGAATAGAGACTTTCTCTATTTGTTCAAACAATCAGATCTCACTCTGCTTAAATTTAATGCGAGTTTTGCCATTATCTGCAATGGGACCAGACCTCAGCCATTATTTTTTATTTTATCGTACATTATTCTAAATGATATACAGCACACACTGTTAAAAATTGTAAGTTAATTTGCTTTCTATGAAGCAGCCTTTCTGAATAAAACCATGCTGTAGCTCTCTCAGGCATGAAAAATACTTCTAATCGAATCTATCTCTGGGTGGGAAAAAATATGGTAAGTGGATGACAAAAAATTATCAGTGAACATGACTTTGCCATTCTTTTAAGAAAATGTATTCCAAAACTGACCCTGTTATGGATTGGTTTTAAATTTAGAAAGTATATATATTTATGAAGATTTTATGAGGGGTCAAGATCATTTCTCACATAACTGTATCAAAGTCTGCATGCTATGTCATAGATGACTTATGAACATGATTTACCATCTTTATCTTCACAAGTTGGAATTGCATCAAGAGAAGCAGAGAAGTCCAAAGAGCGATGGATGGAAAGGAACAGTGTATCAAAGTACTGTATTCATTGTTTCACCTGTGAATGAAAGTGGTTTTTTTCTCCCCCAAAATAAAATCAGCACTCTCTCCTGACCTGTGCATGTGGAAAAAGCAGCATCTTACAAGGAGCTAAAACTTACAATTAGAATATATTGATATACCATATAAAGGAACACATCTTTTTAATTACTTTAAATTACTGAAACATTACATGTAAAAACAGTAGAAAAATACTAGCTATTAATTTTAAAATAGAATAGGGATAGAATAGAATAGAATAGAATAGAATAGAATAGAATAGAATAGAATAGTTCAGTTGGAAGGGACCTACAATGATCATCTAGTCCAACTACCTGACCATTTTGGGGCTGACCAAAAGTTAAAACATGTTATTAAGGGCATTGTCCAAATGACAGGCTTGGGGCATCAATCACCTCTCCAGGAAGCCTGTTCCAGTGTTTGACCACCCTCTCAGTAAAAAAATGCTTCCTAATGTCCAGTCTAAACCTCCCCTGGCGCAGCTTTGAACCATTCCCACGCACCCTATCCAGGGAGATACCAGGGAGAAGAGCTCAGCACCTCCCTCTCCACTCCATTTTACTTTTACTCTTCCTTAGATAAACCGCATTTATACAAATCGCCCCACATTACTGTAAATTGTGCACAGACTAGGATTTTATACAGTTAAAATCTCTCTGTAGAAAAAGGGCTGGGTCTATAATCAGTTCCTGTGATTATATGAACCCTGTGCAGTGTCCATCCACCTTCCAGACTAGGTCTCCCTCTCTCCTTGTTTATTTTCTATATAGTCTCCTACCTCCTGTTTTCTTTCTGCTGTATATTCTTTCACAGGTATGCAGTGAGATGCTGTACAAAGAACATGACCCAACATGGAAGATAAGGTCTTTATAAACGAAAGGAAAGGGGATAGGAAGTAAGCACCTTTAGTGATACTCACTTTCAGTGAGCACTTGTGATACAGATTTCTGTGGTTGTAGATGAAATAATTTGCTCTCCTTCTCTGATAAAATTTTCCCAAATTCATATTCCTGTGTCTTTGCTTCCACAGCTTTAAACCTTATCAGAATTCCCCCTCTCCCTGAGAACAGCATGGGGCTCAACCCAACAACATAGGTAAACAGCACACTCTTTTCCTAAAAATAGGAGTGGTTCTGACCTTCTTCACAGACTTACATAAAAACAGAGTACAGACCTTTAAAAAGTTACATCAGCATAACGGAATCTTCTTGAGGCTTAGTATATACTTAGAGTTTTAGAATATATTCTTCTAGATCACTTCCTTCTTATCAAAATCCAGCATACTTATCCTTTCATCAGATCATTACTACACACCCTCTAGAGGCAGAAGCAGAACAGTAACTATTAAATGCAATTTATATTCAGAATAAGCTGTTATATTTGAGATTTATAAGCATTCCTATTAGCATTTTATTATTGCAGCTGCAAGGAACATCACTCTCAGTGCCCAGTATACTCAGCAACGAACATATACAGAAGAAAATATTTCTTAAATAGAAGATCAAGCACTCCTTAAGAGAGATGACTTACTGTTAAAAGAAGAAAAAAAAAATTGATCTCTCTACTCACCATAGTGATAGGATAGAATTTGATCTTGAAAATCCTAACATGGTGATGATTGTAATGAATTAAGTAACTTGTACATTACTTTGAAAGCACAGATTGCTGTGCTACATTACTATGGGTTCATTGTTTCTGTACTCAGCCCAAGTAAGGCCAAAACTGGAGCAACGTGTCCAGTTTTTGATCCTGTATTCCAGAAAAAAAAAGATATGGACCAATTTGATAATGAATGAGCGATGAATGAATATCATCCAGATTGAGAATGAAAGATAAGGGGGCTCAAAACTGCTCATCTTTTAAGGAAGGACCTTAAATAACTAAACAAAAAGAATCCGTGGGAAAATATATAGTAGCAGCCTTCAAATAGATAGAAGGTTGGTGCGCAATGACGTGGTTCTCACATCTGCTAGGAATAGGACAAGATGTAAGGAAAAAAGATGCATTAGAGCAACAGAGACTTTGTTTTGACATGGAGGGGGTGAGAAAACTCAGGGTGTTCTGTGTGTAAGGACTGTTAAACACTGGAAGAAATTGCCTCAGTGGCTCTTTGGTCCTTTTTAAGAAGAAGTTAAACAGTTGACTATTAGGGATGTTTATAGTCAGATTGATCCTGCCCCACGGCAAGAAGATTACTGTCTTTAGGTCCTAGTTCTGTTATCTTCAAGTCCATAGTTTTATAGTTGTGGCGTTTCCCACTGGCTGTTCGATAGCTCCGATCTTTTCTGCAGACTGTATATTGAAATACATCAGATTTGTCTTTTATGCAAGCATTAGCAAGTGTCAGTCTTGAAATGCAAGCCTATAACCTACTTGAACAACTCAGAAATCCTTAGAACCTCTGAATTAGACATATTCCAATTTTACTCATGAAGAAATAGAAGCCATAAGCAATTAAGTTATCTGCACATGAATACACCATGAATGAATGGGAACTTAGGAGTCCTACTCTGGATTTTATGCTTAAAACTGTAAAAATAAAAAATAATGGTATATTCAAAAAAAACCATAGAAGAAATAAGGCAGTGTCCCATAGATCATAGAAACTACACAGTTCTCTCGCCATAAAATACATACAGGTCTACTTTGGAAGTATAGCTTCCCAGAAAGTCCATATTTCCAGTACAATTTCTTTTGACTAAATGTAGCATCCATTCAGCTCAAAAAAGAAAAATCTTTCAAAGTACCTGTAGACAACTATTCAGAGTTTTAAAACATATACTCACTAAGGGTCCAGCAATCAGTCTTGGCTATTAATCACTGACAAAATCATTGATTTTAATTTCCTTCTTTCATGTTGTGTGGGAACAGCCTGAGTTAGATTACAAGATCTGAGAGAGGTGATAAGGACAATAAGCAGGCTTTTGAGAGATTCTGAGCACCTGGTGGATTACTGTCTGTTTAACCTTTTAATGAACTCTTGGGTTTAGTTTTGGGAATTTTGTCTCTTTAGCAGCATGAGTCTCATTTCTATGCTGGTGAGGCAGAGAATGTAACCAATGCAGTACTGAGGTGGCAGATGTAATCAGCTGTCCTACTCCCAGCAGGATGTTATAAATTGTATGTATGTGCTTCTACTGAAAAAGTTAATGTGTCCCTATTTTTGTGCCATATAAAAAGACTACTAAACAACCCAATAAAAAGTAAAACTTCTGAAATTGCTGGAATTTAATCAAATCGTAAATCCTGATCAATATTCAAGTATGTTCACTGGGCTTCTCTACCTGGTAACAAGGCACCCTGTGTGTCACAGAGGGATAGCTTGAAGATTACGTAGTATTTTGATAAACTTTTAAAGGTCTACTACAGAAATAGTAAGTGCTAGTGACTGTTTTTCAAAGCAACTATATTCTTTCAGCTTTCATTCTCTCACAGAGAACCAGGTTATCCTTGAAATTAATTAGTGTTGCTTGATCTATGTCTACTAAAGCATCGCTCCGTAGTCAGAGGCCTGCTTCTGTATATTCTTAGCTTATTCCTCTGATGGTTACTAAACAAAAGCGTTTCTTTCTAAGTGTCCTAAACTTAAAAACATAGAACCAAATCCTGCAATCCTGTTTAACTTTAAACATGTGAAGAATCCCATTGAAAGTACAATTTTGTCATGGTTTAACCCTAGCCAGCAACTAAACACCACACAGCTGCTCGCTCATACCCCCCTTCCGATTGGATGGGGGAGAGAATCGGGAGGTGAAAAGTGGGAAAATTCATGGGTTGAGATAAAAACAGTTTAATAATTGAAATAAACCAAAGTAGAACAGTAGTAATAATAACAACAACAATAATAGAATATACAAAGCAGGCGATGCACAATGCAACTGCTCACCACCCACCAACTGATGCTCAGCCTGTCCTCAGAGCTGTGAATCCCCCTTCCCAGACCACACCTCCTAGTTTACATACTGAGCATGACATCATATGGTATAGAATACCTCATTGGCCAGTTGGGTCAGCTGTCCTGGCTATGCTCCCTCCCAGCTTCTGGTGCACGCGGCAGGGCATGGGAAGCCGAAAAATCCTTGACCAGTGTAAGCACTACTTAACAACAACTAAAGCATCAATGTGCCATCAACATTCCTCTCATACCAAACCCAAAGCACAGCACCACACCAGCTACTAGAAAGAAAATTAACTCTATCCCAGCCGAAACCAGGACAAATTTCATGCAAAATCGCAGAAACTTGTGTTGCACCTGTGTGACTACCACCGACTACTAGTGAGTTTTTCTTTCAAGCTGTGATTGCGGGGTCAGATATGAAGCTAGGTTTACGCTCCCTAGGCCCTTTGAGTTAAATAGGTACAGCATTCTTATGCCAAAACAACCACAATTGTATTTTAATCTGATGATTGATCCACGCATAAGAGAGGAAGCAGAAGGGTAGTGGTGCATTGTCAGGAACTGCCTGTAGGGTGGGAGCTGTGTGGTGGCTTTTCAGGAGTTGTTAAGGGTGGTTGTGTGCTGTGGCAGCACGAAAAGGGCTAATAGGGGGGTCTACCTGAGACAGGAGTGAAGTTAGAGCAACAGCAGTGTTCGTCTGGGGGCTACCCCAGCCTGTGGGAGGATAAGGGGAGCTCTCAGGAGACGTGTTTGCAGAGCTCCCTGAGATGGGCCAGTTGGGTGAGACTGAGACATGGGCCCTGTCCTTCTGTCAGTCTGGGATGGAAGTAACAGTTCTCAGATGGGGAGTTTGTGCTGTGAAGAGCAGGGAGTTATCCCAACGGGGAGGGCGGGCATTATGCTTCAGTGGGGATGGAGGTACTCTGTCAGTGCAGGATGGGGATGCTGAGTTGTGAGGCACTCTTCTACCTGTGCATTGAACAACTTCATGGGTTAAAAGCTAAATCAAATGCAAACCTGAGGTTCTAGCTCCTATCCATGTGCTGAAACAAAATATAAAAAAAACCCCAACACTTTTTGGTTTGACTTATTCTACTCTAAAAGTATTTTTATTTGTTTTTAAAAACAAACAGGGAAAAATCTAGAATATTCTGAACTTACTTGTGTGTAAGAAGGTGTTACTTGTCTAAAATGAAAATGCTTCATGTTTGTTCAAATTCTTGTTTTATTTTCACATATCACTATTGCATACTCTTCCGCAGCAATATAAGGGGCCTTCTCCTTTTTTTAACTAAACTCTTATAACTTTTGCCTAAATAGGCAAATGGCTGCAACTGCATAGTTGGGACAAAACACAACTAACAAAGTCAACTTACACAGGCTTAGGAAAATAATCGAAGTTTAAGGAAAGTAAAAGAGAGTAAGGTGCTGATGATTCAAAGTTAACTCGCAGGGACGCTCCATGGTATCGTAATGCTGCCCTCTTAAGGACAAAGAAAGCGAGGAGCTGGAGCACCTGTCTTGCTCAGAGGCCTGCAGTGTGACAGCTAAGATTTATCTGAGGTATTTTGACATGGTTCTCGTGCCTTTATGTATGTTACCACACTCTGTTACGTTCCTTTCGCCCTCCGGGGTATGTTAGTACACTCCTGCGCTCTAAAACTACGCAGTGGTAGGAGCCTCTCCTGCGTGGAAAGCAGGCATGAGGCACAACGAAAACCAAAATGCCCCTTTGCAAGTCTATAAAAGGCTCTGACGCATCAGATCGCGCGCTCCACACATCTCCTGCAGGTCGCTAAGCGCCGAGCGTGGGCAGCACCCACAGCCCTGTCCTGCCAGCTCCACGGGGGCCTGTGTGCCCGCGGGCAGCCCCACGGTCCTGTCCTGCCCGCTCCACGGGGGCCTGTGCGCCCGCGGGCAGCCCCACGGCCCTGTCCTGCCCGCTCCATGGGGGCCTGTGCGCCCGCGGGCAGCGCCACGGCCGAGCCGCGTTGGCCGGTAGGGCTGCGGGCTGGTGGCTGTGGCGGGGAGCTCCCCCCGGGCGGACGCCCAGCCCCAGCCCCAGCCTGCGGGATGCTGCAGCTGCAGGAGGTGAGCCACACCACATGCAATTCTATCTCCTTCAGCGTGACCAGTTAGAAATTTGCCCTGCTAGGACAGGATTTACGATTTTTCCCAATGGATTATTACCACGTATTTACAGTATAAAAGTAATTACTGTGATGCATAAATTAACCATGGGGAAACCTAAAATATTATCAGTTAGGACCTGATAGCCCAAAAGCTCGACCTCGGTTATGTGGACATCTCTGAGTGGCTCATGGTGCCATCAAACTTGAAAGACAGAGCTGAAAAAATAATCTGAAAGGATGCTGTTAACACATTCAGGTAGTTCGGTTGTTCCAGAGGATTTCGATTCAAGGCAGCTCCTTTCTGGAGCCCTAGAATGGGATGTCGGTATATTTAAAGGATTCACCTGAAAGGAAGAAACTGAGAGACAAAGCAACGCTTTTAAGACAAAAGAAAAAGAAATAAAATTTGGGGGTTGTGTGCTGAAAGTAATCGGCCGAGACTTTCCTTTATCAGGTTTGTGCTCTGAATACTGAAGATGAAGGTGATATTCTCTCATTTATCTTCTCTTTTCCCAGAACTGAAAACCAACTGTCTTCATCAAAATTTTCTATTTTCTTGTTGTCATTCTTCTAATTTAATCTTCAGCTTCATGTACCTGAAATTTAACTTACTGAATCTCTCCATTGGTGAGTATTGTTCCTCACACAAAGTAGTTTAAGATTAAATATGATTAGAACTTTTGTGTGGTAAATTCTAAGACAGCTTCTCATTAATGCCAATATAATTGTGCAGCATTCACAAAATCTGGATGTTCAAGATTACATTCAGTTGACAGTGAATACAGTGACCAGGGCGTTGGACTAGATGATCTTTAAAGGTCCATTCCAACCCAAACCATCCTATGATTCTATCAACGAATATGTAATTTTCAATATCTGCCCAGATGTTTCAGTACTACAGATGTTTCAAGTGTGTTAAGTTGTTTTTGTGGTGAGTTTTCGTATAAAATGTTTTACAGGCATAGCAAGAAAAGTTATAAATTTAAAATGCCATCATGTAAATACAATTTTGGAAGCTGCATGAGTCCTGTGGGAAAAAGAAGTCATTCTGGAATAAGAGAGCTGTACTGATATAATCTGCAAGTCAAGTTAAGGTGAGGATAGTGTGAAACAGCAGCTGTGGGTGAACCCTTGGACCTACTGAAGTCAATCGAAATTGTGGCCATTGACTTCAATAGGGCAGGAATTTGCTCCATGTTTCCTAAAGTGAGCGGCTTTAGGAAGATAAAATGTCTTGTGCTCAGAGTTCCCAGGCTGCTGCCTCATCTTTATAGTTGTGATCCCTGTTGTGTGCGAGACCCTGGCTGAATCTCTTTCTGCTTGCTCAGGTTTCAAACTTGTCAATTTGGAAAATATATACATCCATGCATATGTATGTATGTATGTATTCAAGCATATATGCATATACATATTTATTTAACATATATCTAATACATATGTATATCTAATTTATTGTATGTGTATATATAATGTACCGTGCATACGATATATATGGTGTGCATATATACATACATACACAACAGCATTAGAAAGTATATTAATGTCTGTGGGAGATACTGAGAGACTTTGAAAGCAGCTACTATACAATGGTCTGAGGTAAAATTATGCAATCCATTTCTTTCTTGTTGTGACACCTTAAGTGCTCATCCTGTCCTACTATTTGCATTAGTGAATTTTGTTCCTAATTTCCATGTATTTTCCTGTCTAGTCCATTTTCTAATCTGATACTGAACTTCTCTGCAGAATTTTTAAATATATGTGATAGGTCATGTTATTTAAATTTATCTCATCTGTGTCTACCTGAGCATAGCAAATTGAATTTTAATATATAAGTACATTATATGTCATTCAACTATTTGAGTATATTTCCAAAAGCATTTCACTCTGGAATACCAAGTCATCATTGAGCCATCCTGCAAAAATCAAATCATAATTTGATATAATCAAAACATAATTATTTTTGTATAATCAAAACTGCTGCTGTGCACTGCTGCTATGGTTATGCGCCCCAACTTTCCCACCTGCAAAGCACAACACTTACAGCTGTGCACAGGAAGGCAACACTGGAAAAGATGACTTGCATTAAATGTTTCATAACAACACGGCAGGGCGTAAGCAATCCAGGAGGTTCCTGGAATGCATCGATGATGATAACTTCCTTCTCCCAGTGACAGAGGAGCCAACGAGGAGAGGTGCTATGCTGGACCTTGTTCTCACCAACAGGGAGGGGCTGGTGGGAAATGTGAAGCTCAAGGGCAGCCTTGGCTGCAGTGACCATGAAATGGTGGAGTTCAAGATCCTTAGGGCACCGAGGAGGGCGCACAGCAAGCTCATTACCCTGGACTTCAGGAGAGCAGACTTTGGCCTCTTCAGGAATCTGCTTGGCAGAGTGCCATGGGACAAAGTCCTGGAGGGAAGAGGGGCCCAAGAAAGCTGGTTAATATTCAAGGATCCCCTCCTCCAAGCTCAGGAGCGATGCATCCCAACAAAGAGGAAGTCAGGCAAAAATGCCAGGAGGCCTGCGTGGATGAACAAGGAGCTCCTGGACAAACTCAAACACAAAAAGAAAGCCTACAGAGGGTGGAAGCAAGGACAGGTAGCCTGAGAGGAAGACAGAGAAATTGACCGAGAGGCCAGGGATCAGGTTAGGAAAGCTAAAGCCCTGATAGAATCTGGCCAGGGATGTCAAGGGCAACAAGAAAAGCTTCTGTAGGTACGTCAGTGATAAAAGGAAGACTAGGGAAAATGTGGGCCCTCTCCGGAATGAAATGGGAGGTCACCCGGGATACAGAGAAGTCAGAGGTACGCTGTCCTGGTTACGGCTGGGACAGAGTTAACTTTCTTCCCAGTAGCTGGGGGGTGTGCTGTGTTTTGGGTTTGGCATGAGAGGAGCGTTGATGGCCCATTGATGCTTTGGTTGTTGCTGGGTGGTGCTTGCACCGGGGACTTTTTTTTTTCGGCCTCTCATGCTCTGCCAAGTGCAGGGGGAGCTGTAGTGGGGGGAGCATAGCCAGGGCGGTTGACCCAGCTAGCCAATGGGGTATGCTATACCATGTGACATCATGCTCAGTATAAAAACCGGGGGGGGGGGAGGGGGGCTCACCCCCTGTTCATGACACGCAGTCAGCGGTCGGTGAGCAGTTGCATTGTGCATCACCTGCTTTGTATATTTGGTTATTGTTGTTATTATTACTGTTCTACTTTAGTTTATTTTCATTACTAAACTGTTTTTATCTCAACCCATGAGTTTTTCTACTTGTGCCCTCCCAATTCTCTCGCCCATCCTACCGGAGGGGGCGGGGCGGCGAGCGAGCGGCTGCGTGGTGTTTAGTTGCTGGCTGGGGTTAAACCACGACATACTCAATGACTTTTTTGCACCGGCAAGTGCTCAAGCCTCACCGCCCAAGCCACAAAAGGCAAAGGCAGGGGACCGGGAGAATGAAGAACCGTCCACTCTAGGAGAAGATCAGGTTCAAGACCATCTAAGGAACCGGAAGGTGCACAAGTCCATGGGACCCAATGAGATCCATCCGCAGGTCCTGAGGGAACTGGCGGATGAAGTTGCTAAGCCACTATCCATCATATTTGAGAAGTCGTGGCAGTCCAGTGAAGTTCCCACTGACTGGAAAAATAACACCCATTTTTAAAAACGGAAAAAAGGAAGACCCGGGGAACTACAGGCCAGTCGGTCTCACCTCTGTGCCTAGGAAGATCATGGAACAGATCCTCCTGGAAGCTATGCTAAGGTACATGGAGGACAGGGAGGTGATTTGAGACAGCCAGCATGGCTACACCAAGGGCAAGTCCTGCCTGACCAACAATTAGTGGCCTTCTATGGTGGAGTGACTACATCAGTGGACATGGGAAGGGTCTATCTGGATGTCATCTATCTGGACCTCTGTAGGGCCTTTGACACTGTCCCCCACAACCATCCAAGAAGGTATGGATTTGTTGGGAGGACTGTTTGATGGGTGAAGAATTGGTTGGATGGACGCATCCAGAGGGTAGTGGTGAACGGCTCAATGTTCAGATGGAGATTGGTGACAAATGGTGTCCCACAGGGGTCCGTATTGGGACTGGTACTGTTTAATATCTTCATCAATCACATAGACAGTGGAATCAAGCACACGCTCAGCAAGTTTGCAGATGACACCAAGCTGAGTGGTACAGTTAACATGCCTGAGGGACGGGATGCCATTCAGAGGGACCTGGACAAGCTCCAGAAGTGGGCCCATGTGAACCTCATAAGGTTCAACAAGGCTAAGTGCAAGGTCCTGCACCTCGGTCGGGGCAATCCCCGATATCAACACAGGCTGGGGGATGAAGGGATTGAGAGTAGCCCTGCCGAGAAGGACTTGGGGGTACTGGTGGATGAAAAGCTGGACGTGAGCCGACAATGTGTGCTCGCAGCCCAGGCGGCCAACTGTATCCTGAGTTGCATGAAAAGAAGCGTGGCCAGCAGGTCGAGGGAGGTGATTCTGCCCCTCTACTCTGCTCTGGTGGGACCCCACCTGGAGTACTGCGTCCAGCTCTGGAGTCCTCAGCACAAGACAGACATGGACCTGTTGGAGCGGGTCCAGAGGAGGGCCATGGAAATGATCAGGGGGATGGAACGCTTCTCCTGTGAAGAAAGGCTGAGAGGGTTGGGGTTATTCAGCCTGGAGAAGAGAAGCCTTCAGGGAGACCTTACAGCAGCCTTTCAGTACTTAAAGGGGGCTTAGAAGAAAGATGGGGACAAACTTTTTAGCAGGGCCTGTTGCGACAGGACAAAGGGGAATGGTTTTAAACTAAAAGAAGGTAGATTCAGACTCGATATAAGGAAGAAATTTTTTACAATGAGGGTGGTGAAATGCTGTAACAGGTTGCCCAGAGAGGTGGTAGATGCCCCATCCCTGGAAACATTCAAGGTCAGGTTGGACGGGGCTCTGAGCAACCTGATCTAGTTGAAGATCTCCCTGCCCACGGCAGGGGGGTTGGACTAGATGACCTTTAAAGGTCCCTTCCAACCCAAACTATTCTATGATTCTCTGATTCTATAATTGCTCTCAATTCAGTTTTTATATTATTCTATTTATAGCCATATAAGAATCTAAAAAATGAGATTTGCAGAGTAATTGAACTACTTTTTCATCTTTTGTGAATCAAAACAAAGTTTTGATGGTGTCATTGGTCTACAGAGAGAAAAGAATTGCAGAGAGAAATGAGGAGGACCTGCAAACAAAGCTGTCAAGCCCAGCTATTTAAGCATCCCGAATCTGGCCTTAACTAGACATTATATTCAAGTTCAACCACAGAGAACAGAATTAAGTCAATGCAACTCTCATCTGTTTACTTTTCTCCAAACACGGTACTTCCTTTCAGACAGTACTTTCTTTCTAATTGCACTACGGCGATATTTATCGGGCAGCTACCTATTAAAATACCCATTTGATTATGTTACCTGGAGGCAGACTGTATTGTTCTTAATGTTACTCTTCCTTTGATTACCAAAGCTGTCAAGAAATTAAAAGGTAGTTAGTTACCTCCGGGGTTTTGGTTTTCTAACAGCTATGTGCGTACGGTGTTGCTTACTTCATAGTGTTGCTTATGCCCGTACAGGGGCTTTGATAATGAAGTAGCAGTCGTGTTTGTCTACTGACATACGAAGACGCTCTCCAGCAGGGCCCTTGCGGCGTGGCGTCGACTGTCTGCCCTCACACTGACCGCGGCGAACGCCTTTTTCCCCCTCCCACCCGCGCCCTGCCCACCGGCTCTCAGCACAGCACCCTCCGGATGGCCGCGGATTTGCGAGGAACGCACTCGCACTTCTGCCGAACTGCGGCTGGGGCCGCTCCCCGCAGGGGCCCCTCCGTTTCCACGCCTGCTCCCAAGCGCACAAACCCTCGGCGGGAAACGCATTTTTTTAAACCCGCTTGAACACGCCTCCGGCCAACCGCCCTGCGCGCGCCTGCCCCAACCCCGTGTTCGCGGCCGGGGGCTCTGCCGCCAAGCTTCCCTGAAAGCGCCGGCCCGTTTGGCGGGGGGCGAAGCGCTGGCCCCGAGCTTCGGGCCCGACCCCCGGGGCGGCCCCAGGCCCCGCACAGGTGAGGGCGGTCCCGCCGGGGCCGGGCGGGGCGGGGCGAGGGCGGGAGGGTTCCCGCCGCACCACTCCGCGCCGCAGGAAGCGCCGCCCGCGCCTCTTCCTCCTTCTCCTCCTCCGCCGCCTCCCCGCGGCGGCGGCGGCTCGGCGATGCAGCAGGACTTCTCCCTGGCCGATTGCGACGTGCTGGGCTTCGACCTGGACCACACGCTCTGCCGGTACCACCTCCCGCAGAGCGCACGGGTGAGTGCGGGACGGCCTGGGAGCCGCGGGCAGGGGGCCCCCGCTCCGCCCCGCTCGCCGCCGCCTGCCCAAGCGAAAGGGAAAGTGCCGGGGAACGGGGCGGCGTGGGGCGGGTCCCGGGGGGCGCGGGGGCCGCTGCGGGGGCGGCGAGCCCCGAGCTTGCGGGCTGAGGTGCCCCTAGGGAAACCTAAAAAGAGACGAGAAACACAAGTGCATGTCTGGCCGGCCGCTCTCTCAGCAGGCCTCTGCCCCAGCAAAGGGGACAGCCATGTCTTCCTCCTTGAAAATGGTGCTTCTTGAGAGCTTCCTTCTCTTAGCGGCGCTGCGAAAAAGGTAGAGCCCCCGCCTGCAGATCTGGAGATGCTGCAGGCAGAGTTAGAAGTCCGCAGCACTTTTGACAGGTGACCTTTGCAAACTGTATGGTGCTTAGAATAAAACGCCGAGCTTAAGGGCGCTCAGCATCTCTGACTTAGCCTTGTTGTCCCTTACGGAGAGGAAGTGCCATGTGCTGTGCCTTCCCGCCCTTGGCACTTTTTTTCCCGACTGGCACATTTTAAGCTCCCTGATAAGGCTTTCGCGTCCTTCTTTGTTGACGTCAGGACTTTGCCGCGGAGCTGTCTTGTGTCACGGATGCTCACAGTGTCCCTCTCCCCCTCCCCTCTTTTATTTGCCTCCGTTCACCTAAGCACATTTCGCACTGCATAGGACTCCTACACTAATTGCAAGATACTTCAGAATTTGGTATGGAAACAAACGTTTATGAGGTGTCCCATTTATAAATGGGTATGGTTCAGTGTATCCTGTTTTGAAAAATTACATTGCTTCCTTTAGCTGTGAGTGACTTTATGTAGAGAGGCATCCCTCTTACAAAAGAGGGATCAGTAATAGCAAGTTATAAAATGTATATGCTCCTAAGTTCCTGCTGGGAACTATACAACTCTAGGCGTACCTTCCATGCTCTTTCTGTATGCCACACGCATTGCATCTTGCACAGGCACATTCTTCCTGGTAAGAATTTTGTCTGATGGAGGCAGATGTTAGACGATTGATAGCTAGAAGAGTTTAAAAAGAAAAAAAAACAATGAACAAAAGAAAAAAAAAAAGAAAATTACTAGCCTTAGTTCAATCTTCATCTTCTCACAGCATACAGAGACAGACTGACACATGCCCAATACGTGCCTGCTTATCTATTGGAAATAAAAAAACTTAAAAATGCTGACAGACAGAGCTGAAGTGTTGGCCTTCATATTAGTCTTTCTCAGACATTATTCATATTCATTTCAAGAGCAGCTTTTGTAATTAAGCAAAAAAGGCCAGGGAACAGCTTTAATGAAAGAACTATGAGAAAAAGGGAGCAATTACTATGTTTGTATGGTCTTTAAGGACCTGGCAGCCCCTACATAGATCTTCTTGTATAACTTTACCAGCACATTACATTAATAAATTGCTGACTGTTGTACCAGGCTTTAACAGTATTCTTTCTGAACTTATAAATAGTAACAATTTACTTAGTAGTTGCCTGTTTCCTTCAAAATATGTTCCTTCAGATACTTTTAAAATGTCCCCTAAGGGTAGTTGTTTATTGGTTTGGAAGCTGCTTGTTGGGTCTTGGTAACTGTGACATTTAAAATTTAAAAACAAAACAAAAAAAGATTGGGGAGGGGGAAGTAGTGACTCGTCTTAAGTACTTACTATCTTGGTTTCCTGACAGTCTTGAAGCACAGGGTCATTAAGGTAGAATACTGTAAACTTAGTTATGCTGGACACACTGCACCAGAACTATTGTGTGAGCATCTTGAGCTGTTTTCCAGCCATGACAGAAATAACGTCGGGCACTATTTCCCAGTAGTGGAGGCAGTGGGGCAGGGCCCATAGCTCCCTGGTTTGATTTTGTTTAGGAGGCACTAACACTCACATCTTGCCACTTTCCAGGGAAGCAATATCTTTGGTTTCACTTAATCAATATAATTAATGCTTTTTTTTTTTTCCCCCCCCATTTGTAGCTAATATATGATAGTTTTGCCCAGTATCTGGTAACAGAGAAGGGTTATGACAAAGACTTGCTGATTCTAGCTCCAGACAGCTTAGACTTCTGGTGAGTACACTGAAAATAACAGAAATTTTCTTCATAACTTCCTCTATGCTGTAACTTTTACAAAGCTTGGAAAGCAGCTTCTCTTACTAGGCAGTTGTTGTTATGATTATCAAGCCCAATGGATAAATCCAAAGTTACAGTTTTAAATACTTGTTTGAACAAGTATTTGACATGAGATACTTCTAACATGGTATTTTGAAGAGACAACTGAGTATACAAGCTTGCTTTGTCTGTGCTTCTAGCTGTCTAGACGCAAGCTTTTTAGTCTGATTTACTTTATATATCTCCTTTGTCTTCTACCTTCAATACTGGTAAATCCAGTAACTATTAGAATTTAGTCGCTTTTCTTTCCACAGATGAGTGTTTGTATGAGGCATAGTAATCCTAACAGCCTTCTGAGGAACCGAGGAAAGGTGACATGCCAGGAGGTAGCCCTTGGCTGGCACATCAGGCACAAAGCTGTGATGCAAAAGGCTGAAATGCAAGTTGTTGCTCAGTGGTCTCAGAGCAGGAGCTTGAACGTGAATCTCTGATCTTCCAACTTTATAGGTTGTTGTCTAGGTTGAGGGGGTGGGGGCTAGAAGGCCAGGTTATCACTGTCTTTTTTAGGAGACACACAGATTTCTCGTATTTTGAGGTCTCTGAAGGATGAAATCCTTTGTTAAGGTCTAGATACCTCGGCCTCAGTCCCTTATTGGAGCTGGGGACTCATTAACATGGACCTGCGAGCCCGCAGTCCTGGTAGCCACGTGTCAGTGCTACTCACCCAGGTGTCATTTGTGAAAAGCTGGGGTGTGCTTGCTGCCTTCGTGGCATATCTTCTTTCCTTTGGGTACCTTATAACAGAGGATGAAGGTGGCATTACTTTTTCAGTCTCGTTTACTCATTATTATTCTAGCCACTGAACTCTGAATTAATTTTTCAAACAACCTAAATGAACGTAGATTCAATTATCTGTAAGGTACAGATTTTCTAGAAGAGTTAGGAACTCTTGTTGTATGTCTGTCCTACGCTGTCAACTCTTCACCTTGTTAGCGCTGGCTAGCATGGCAATGCTTCTGCTCCTTAGAGATTCAGTTGCCTCATTTAGAATGATGTTCTACCCCTCCCTCCCTTAGTAATTGATGTTGTCAGCCTAGTAATAATAAGTAGGGGAGTTGCCACCAAGAAAAAACATATTTCTTTAATAGAAGTGGCTTAAATATCACATTTCTTAGTTGTATATGTTTGGACCTTAATCCTCCAACCTTATCTATATGAATAGTCACTGAACTCACTGAACAATAGAACTGGATTTATTTAGTAGGAATTTGCTATGTAAGTGAAATCCAGTCCTCATTGTAGTAATATGTATTTCCATATATAGAGCATTGTTCAAACATGGAAGTATTTGAAGGGTTGTGGTTTTACTGCTTTTGTGTAGCATCATTGTATAGCTTCTGCAACCGCGTTTCACTATTCTGATATATAACAAGGCATTCCTCTAAAGCATTAATTGTTTGTTTCTTCCTCAAAATAAAATTACTCTTAGTTGTAAAGGTTTGTTGTTGGACATTGAAGAAGGAGACTTCCTGAAACTTGCAGAAGATGGAACAGTTTTAAGGTAATATTGACAATACGTTTATATTGTTAAACTAATACCAAAGTTTTATGCTCCTTCTGAAAGCTATCTCTCAGTTTTATTAAATATTTAAAATACTAATTTCAGCATACATTCATTTATTAGATGTAAAAGTTTAAATACTCTTTGGTAATGTGGTGCTCGTTTCTCTTAATGTTACATAGCAGTCTTTTTGTAATATTTCCATGTTAGCTGCTAGTAAAGAATATCTCAGTTTCAGTAAACATCTAAGACTCTTGAGGGCATACTGATCTTGAAAGTAAATTCACTTTTTCAGTGGCTACCAATGTACTCTTTGCCACTTCTGCTAAGATCCAGGGTAACGTTTTTCTTTGAATTCTGAGTAACCTGACTCAGAGTCAGTGCTAATGACTAATGCTAATGACGGGAGCACTATTATCTTTGTACCATGCATATTCAACATTCTGCAGGCTTACAACATAGAATTTAAATAGCCTGAGGTAAATTAAACACAAACTGACACATTCGCTTTCAAAATTCTGTTTTTTTTCCTCTTAAAAGCTGTATTTTGCCTTTAGTCATCATTTAGTACATCCGTAGTTCCTCTTTCCCTCTTTTTTTTTCCCCCCCCCCAAACATAGAAGACTGCTATTTTGAATCACAAATCTGAAAAGTAAATGTATCTACAGTATGTCAATCCCAGTTCCATTTCCCCCTTATTTTTTCCAAAATGAAAGTCTGTGTAATTCAGAACTCAAGATAGACTCTACTTTTTTTTCTGATAGCGTGTGGGAGAAGGAGCTTGAAAATGCTAGGGAAAATCAGATCTCATTGAAAGAAGGGAAGAAATACCTGTGAGCTCTGCTGTGTGTCCCAAAATTCATCTAGTACCATGAATTTCGGAGTATTAAATGCAGAATTCAAGACTGGAGGATATACCACAGGAAAGGGAAGAGTGATACAGGATTACTTCTTCTAGCATTGCCTGCATTTGCTTCAAAACTGGGGTCTGTGCATTCTTTTGGGTCCCAATTTGATGGTCAAGCTAGTTGATTTTTAATTCCTAAAAAGGCTTGTGCGTAATTCTGTGTTACACAGCTGCTTGCAGGGCTCAAACTAGCACTTTTCCATAGTTCTGCCCTGCGCTCTGTGAATGTTACCAGGCTTCAGAATGATGTATAGGCTTTCTGCACTGTGTTTTATTGTGCAGTGTATATTGATAGTTCAAGTATAGCGAGTGTCCTCACACAAATGAGAACATTCGAGCAATGCAGAGTGATTGTGTTAGCAGGTGAGGCACAGTAGCTGTGCCCCCAGCCAAACAAACCTCTGTGTAGTAGGGCTTTTATCAAGGACTGTAATGTATATGATAAAAGCTTAGGTCCCGGGAAACTTCTAAGTTATAAAGAGAGTTACTTCTGATCAACTTGCATGCATCTCAGTATTCAGTTGCAATGCATTACTGTGCACTAGGAGTAGTTTGGCTGTTCTCAACCTTTTTCTTTTTTTTTTTTTTTTTTTTTTCCTTCATATAATTAACTTAATGCATCAAATAGGGCAAGCCATGGTACAAAGAGCATGACATCCGAAGAGATCCTGGAGACGTATGGAAGGAGGGAGTGGAAGCATTTTAATACAGTCAGTGGAATGGTTTCCCGCTCAGGTAGCTATACCTTAGCGTGTCCTCTTCTTTGAAATTGCTCTGGCCGCTTCAGTGCCTCATAGTATTAGTTCTTACCACAAATATTTAAAAATACTTGAGCTGAGAATTACTGGAATAGCTAAATGTTTTGGGAGAGAGTTGGGTTTTTTGTATTTTCAACTTCTAATACTACAGTTCAACTTAAATTTAGGTCACTAGTGACGAGACAAATGAGCTGACGTTATAGGGTGTTTTGGTTATAGAGATGGGCACATTGTTCCTTGATGAAGTAGACTGAGACTACCAGCCTATCTCATTTAGGACATATTTGGCAAATCTTAAATTTTTCTTAATTGTTGACTCATTACCATCAGTGCTGTTACTGGAGGCCTAGGTGCAGGTGCAAAGGACAGGGTGGATCTGGAAACAAAACTCCTCCTCCTGCAATTGAAGTTTTTGTTTTAAGATGGGAGTGACTTTGAAGGCACTGTGGCTAGGTTTATGTTCTTGCTCTGTGCTTCCTCTCTCTTTTACTTTGATCTTGGCAATTGTGAGTAATACACATAAAGTGCTCAGTCCTATGTAGTGAAGAGATTTTCCTTGAGATTTTGCTGACATAAACTTGTTTGTGATGCTTATTCTAAACTGCTTATTCTAAATTAATCATTTGCAACAGGGTAGAAGACAAAGATTTCCTTTGGTCATATAGCAAATGTGACTTTCTTATTTATTGAAAAGTGCACTTGGTTTCTCTTGTGTGTGTTAATCCCTGTTTTGCTGACTTGTCTCTTAGGTATATCAAAAAACAGCACAGACAAGATCATGAATACAAAAAAATGCACTGGTTAAGTCATTTCACTCCTAGGAAAGAGTTGTTGAACATGACCTTGGTCTGAGGGGGACATCTGGACCCTCCTGATTTTGTTCTGGTTTGGGGGCTCGTGTAATAATGTGGGCATGCTTCACCTTGGGCTAAGGTGCTGTCTGCAGCATGTATGTGCAAAGGACAAGACTATGTGTAAGACTTGTCCAAATGTTTCTGAAAAGACTTCTCAAACCCTTTATTTTTGTTTCCACTGATAGGGAAATAGATATTTTGGAAGAGTTGAGTGATACTGTCCTGACTCTTAAACTCCTGGTTCTCCCCCATCTTTTCCACCTTAAGTTTTAGAACCTTAAAATGTATTTTAAAAATCTCACTGCCTTGATAGAGGTGAACAACTTTCAGTTGCCAATTATGAGAATCAGAAGTGGGAATAAAGATAACAAAAATTGGGAAGCAGGTAATGCTTATTACCAGTACAATCCAAATAGGAGCTTATGCTATTATTTAAATGTATTTTTTTATTTGTGATTAAAGCATACAATAAGGATTAAAAAAAAGTAGAATTTTTTTTATTATTTTTTTCCAGCTAAATACTATTTGTATGATAATTATTTTGACCTGCCAGGAGCTCTCTTGTGTGCAAGGGTTGTGGACAGCTTAGATCAGGTAAGAACTGGATTGTTTGAAACTAAGTATTGCATTATCTTTTTCTTCCCCTACCACACTTCTTGCATGCATTATTAAATGCATACAAATAGTGTATTGAACTACAGCAAGATCTTTAACTTTTTTATTGTTTGGAATTTTTTATGTCGGACTTAGTGTATTAGTTGTCTCCGAAGCTAATTGTGAGCTACACGGCATGTTCAAAATAAATGTACTTCCACAAGAGGGCACAAATAACTAGGATACAAATAGAAATGCACTGTTTTCTCAAGTTTACTCTGTGTTACGCAGAATATAGTTCTTAAAATCTCCTTCAATTATACTTGATGATACCTGAATTTAATATAAGTCTTCTGAATAACACGGTTTGGTAATTTGCAAGGTGATAATGAGTTGAAAGCTTAATTTCATCCTTTTTTAAGCTTGTTTTTGTCTTAAATATATTGATCTGTATACACAGATGTAAATACATCTCTAGAATAGTATCCAGTTTTTTTTCCTCTGCTGAATAATAAGTTAAATTCTCAAGGTGGAAAATACAATTGCTTGAACCTTTGTCACTGCTTTTTAGATAGCTAGAATGTCCTAAATCCTACCTTTGGAGTATGATGCTAATTGATTTGTTTGTGTTAAAGAAGGCTTGAATCTTTAACTTGTGTGCAGCTGGGGTAGGAGAGGGTTCTTCTCATATAGTAAGTGTATTGGTGTCAAAAGAGTACTGATGTAATCTTCTGGCTAAAGGTACCAAAGCACTGCAGCACTGAAAATTGCAAATACTAAACTTTGTCTGCAGAGTGAAATTCACAGCTGTGAGATGGGTATCTGGGATCCTTTTGGGTATCAGATGACTTGATGCTTTAGCCTGCACCCCAAAATAGCATGCTGCGTAGATTGCCGCCTAAGTGCAAGTGCTGCATGAAGAGTTGGCTAAAGCTAGCTTATCAGGAAGAACTGAGGACAGGTGCGCCGTAAGACTCTTAATTTTGTGCCTGATTAATCTCCTTCCTCTACTGTTCACAGCTTAGAAACCTCTCTCAGATGTGACACCTGTATAGTATTACTTCATTTTATGTTTAATTTAGACTTGGCACAAATCACCTACTTACTGAGAGAGAAAGCATGTCATAGCATGCGTGTAATAAGCTTGCACATTCAGTTACTAATTCGCAAGCTGGAACACTGACCCTGGATCAGCGCTGTCTTTAGCCAGAGAGAATTAAACCCATGCTGTTTCTCCAGAGAGCTACTAGAAGTGGGTCATGCAGCCTCTTTACCAGCTAGCAGCTCTTGAATATTTTACTGGATGTTGGCGCAGTTTCAACAGGAGGGCCACAGTAATTCCCTGGGATGTTACCATCAACCAGATGAGAAAGATGCAAAGCAGGAGGTGTTAGGCCTCTCCAGCACTCGTGCCTGCAACATGCTGCATCCTAAGGGTTAGAAACCATCACATTTTCTTCTTCCACATTTCTGAAAGGAAGTAGAACCTTCGGTTTCCTGTTCTGGGAGCCTGTTTAGTAAGGGTATTTTCTTACCATTTTCAGAAAATGTTCTAGGATCAGGAAACAGATGGGAGAACTGTTTGGATTCAAAATGAGTTTAGACATGAGTTTGATGCTGGGTTGCTCTACACTGTTAAGAATGACTCTGGTTTTGCTGTGTCCAGAGCCAGAATTCGTACGTATTTTCAGACAAAGCAGAGGAGCTTCTTAGCGTTTTGGACCTTTGCATTGAAGCTCTACACAAAATACTTCTTTGTCTGATACTTCAGCTAATGAAATCACATTCGATAATCGCTGCCAAAATCTTGGTGGACTGCATGGGCATGTACACAGGTTTCCCTCTGCTTTCTGGGTATCGGTCTGTTTTCTTTTTACATCTCATATGCAACAGCTGTAGCTGTTGCAAGGAATTAGTTTAACAGTTATATTAGTCTCCTCTGAGGTCAAATGTTTTGAAGGAAGTGTACCTACTTTTAAACTAGTATCCGTCTGTCCTCAGAACAGCACTCTGAGGAACTGTTAGCTCATTGCACTGATTTTTTTAAAAGAAACAAAAAAATCGAAATCCCAAACTAAGGAACAAGTCAGCTATGTGGAGTACAAGGGGAGCGGACAATTGAATCCATCTGTCCCCAGCTTAGTGCTAGCGTAGGCTAGTGCCATTGCCTGTAGAGACACAGGTGCTCCCCAGCATCTCCTCAACACAGCTTTGAATAATGACCTTGGTTAGCAGCTAACTGAAGTTTGACTTATATGAAAGCTTTTCTCTCTGTTAGTCCTGTTATGTATTTCTGCGGCAGTTTGCTACAGGAATGGATTAAAAAAAAGAGAAGTTAAAAGCCGCAGCATTGTATCTTTCCTGCTCTTAACCTGTAGAGCCGGTGGGTGATAAGCAGACTGCCATAGTGCTTGTCAGTCGTGCACAAAAGGCCTTGTTTGTGTGACTTGCTATTTGGGAAATTAAGGGCAGACTGTTCTTCTGGAAGCCCCCATGGCAGGTTAGGCCTGAAATAGCAATTTACTTCAGTACATATAAACTGTGTGGTTTTGGTTGGTGATGTTAAGGGTTGTTTTTTTTTTTTAGTTTCTGAATGTTTCGCTCTCTAGAAAATGCTTTATGGTTACAAAATGGGTCATTATTCAGGTATCAGTGCAGTGGTCAGGACACAGAGGACAATGCCATGAAATCTGTTAACAGTTGCATTGAAATTTATCCTAGTGAAGGTGTGGAAGGCCTGTAACAATGCTACGTGATACTTTCCACAGTGTACAAACTCAAAGAGACTATACTACCTGCTTTGCCGCTGCCCAGTACCTTGTAACTCTGGGCGCCTCTTGCAGGCTCCGTAGCTAATCCTCTGCTCTGTAATATTGGCTGGCTGCGTAATTGCATCAGTGTTTAATTCAGCGCTCCTAAAATTTGTGGAGTTTGAGAGTGCTGTGGGGCTCAGCTGGTTGAGAAGCTTTCCCTCTCCCTTGGTGCGATGCTGAAAGGGTGGCTGAGGTCAGCTGGAGCTTTTCGGTGCCTGGGTGGCTTTCTAGGAACGGCGAGAGACTGTTCACAAGCGCGGATCACCTTCCTCTGTCCTTCTGCCAGAGCTGGGGTTTGGCAGTCTTCAGAGTACAGTGTAACGCAGTGCTGCTCAGCCTGGCTTCTGGATGAGTATTTCATGCGGTTTGGGGTGGAGCTGTTGGCAGAAGGGCATTACCTCTAAATTATAGCAAAGGGCTTTGCCAGTTTTGAGGGTGGAGGGCGATATGAGTACCAGGCTGTAGATAATGTCAACCTGCTAATTACGTACAGTATTTGCAGTTCTAGGCAATGCTTTTTCCCAAATGTCAGTGGGATGGCTCATTCAGTAAGTTGCTGTTCTGTCTAATGTAATGTTTTAGGGTTCCTCACAAATGTGAATCCTTTCTCCTTTCCCCTTCTTCCCCCCACCCCATCACATCTTTCTGAAGTAGGGAGATACCTTGTCTGCAGTATCAGCTGGGTACTGAGTCCTGATCTCCTGAATCCAGTCTAAGACTGTTTACTCTGTTTTCAAAATACTTTTGTTTATTAATGACATTCCTGTCACTGTTTCAATATGAAAGCTTGAAATAGCTGATACTTGATGTAATGACTAGGTTCCTTTTGACACTTACAGCATGATGGTCAGAAAAAATATGACTTCTGGAAGGACATGGTGGCTGCTATCCAGCACAATTATAAAATATCAGCTTTTAAAGGTAAGTGGGTTCACTGAAAACTTACTATACTAGCTGAAAATGTTACATGTGCCTGCCAGAATAAATACATTTGCAAGTACACTGTAGGTTACTCAACACAGCTTTTACTTTTCAAGCTTACAAATAGTTGTATAGTAGACACATGTTTATCCTGAAATAGAACATCTTTATCATTACTATTTCTATTTAGTTTAGCTGGAACTGTTTTGCTATTTTTAACAACACTTGTCATTTGCTACTTCACTGAATTTAGAGGAAGAATGGTTTCTTCCCATGATTGGTATGGTAATGTGGACATCCTTGAACTGTATTTTGATTCTATTCCTTGTGGTGGTGTACTCCTAAATAAAATCAGAAAAGCATTGGAAAAAAAAATTAAAGTAGTAACTAATATTTGATAATTTTCTTTAGTGCTCTAGTTTTGATTAGAATTCCTTATGTAGTATTGACACAATGGTGAGAAGATTGTTTTCCTATTTTTTTAAACCTTTTTTAAATTCTGTTATTTTGTTAGAAATTGCAGAGGAATTTTTTTTTAACAATAGCCTTCCTCCATCCAAAGCCAACCTTATAATACTATAACATAAATTAGAGTTGGAAAACATCTTGGATAGCCTTCCGCTAGAAATGCTTTTCCTCCTTCACAGACTTAAATTCCAAGTTTCTATTAGGCATATAAAATAGTAAGTTGAGAATAAAGGTCATCTTGCATGTGCGCACAATTAATTGAAATTATTTTTAACGGGATTTTTTGTAAAAAGATTATATGCAGATCAGTTCAGAATTCTGTATAATTTTGCTGATAGCATTTTCTGATAGAATTACCTCTCTTAATGCAACATTAGGTACAGGTGTAGTTTAGACCTCCTTAAAACTTGCCTGTTGTTCATCAGAGCTGTACTAATTTCTGTATTCCTTCCAAACAAAATTGTCTCAGAGAGGTTCCAAACAGAAATAGAAGTTGATGTCAGGATGCATATTGTAAAAGACAGCGAGATATTCCTAAAATGTTTTTGTTTGTTGTTGCTTCTGTGTTTCCATTGGAGCTTAAGAGTGTGATTGGTAGTTAGGAATTCCTCTAGGAACTCATTCATGCATGAAATAAATGTATTCTTTGTTTTCTGCTGATATTAAACCAATCCTAATCAACTGTAACTATTTTCTTAGCGTTTTTGTTAATTCTTTTTTCAAATCATGAATGCTCTTTGTTTTAAAAGGTGTGAATCACGCAGTGTTTGGCCAAAAGAATAACTTTAAAAAGTGTTCTTTGGAAATTAATTGGATCAAACAGAATTTAAAGTCTGATCTTTCAAATCAAAAGTAATGGCTTTGTTTTATTTCTGTGAGTGTCTGCTTGTGTGTACATGTATACGTTTATGCATATACCTACTATCTGGTACCTATTTCATAAAATCATAGAATCATACAGGTTGGAAAAGACCTCCAAGATCATCGTGTCCAACCGTCAACCCAAGACACCATGCCCACTACACCATGTCCCTAAGTGCCTCATCTACACGTCTTTTAAATACTTCCAGGGATGGTGACTCCACCACTTCCCTGGGCAGCCTGTTCCAAGGCCTGACCACTCTTTCAGTAAAGAAATTTCTCCTAATGTCCAGTCTAAACCTCCCTTGGCGCAACTTGAGGCCATTTCCTCTCATCCTATCGCGAGTTACTTGGGAGAAGAGAACAACACCCACCTCGCTACAACCTCCTTTCAGGTAGTTGTAGAGCGCGATGAGGTCTCCCCTCAGCCTTCTCTTCTCCAGACTAAACAGTCCCAGTTCCCTCAGCTGCTCCTCATAAGGCTTGTGCTCCAGGCCCTTCACCAGCTTCGTTGCCCTCCTCTGGACACGCTCCAGCACCTCCATGTCCTTCTTGTAGTGAGGGGCCCAAAACTGAACACAGTATTTGAGGTGCGGCCTCACCAGGGCTGAGTACAGGGGCACGATCACTTCCCTACTCCTGCTGGCCACACTATTCCTGATACAGGCCAGGATGCCGTTGGCCTTCTTGGCCACCTGGGCACACTGCCAGCTCATGTTCAGCCGGCTGTCAATCAGCACCCCCAGGTCCTTTTCCTCTGGGCAGCTTTCCAGCCACTCTTCCCCAAGCCTGTAGCGTTGCCTGGGGTTGTTGTGGCCGAAGTGCAGGACCCGGCACTTGACCTTGTTGAACCTCATACAGTTGGCCTCAGTCCATCGATCCAGCCTGTCCAGGTCCCTCTGCAGAGCCTTCCTACCCTCCAGCAGATCAACGCTCCCACCCAGCTTGGTGTTGTCTGCAAACTTACTGGCGGACCACTCGATCCCCTCGTCTAGATCATTGATAAAGATATTGAACAAGACCGGCCCCAGTACTGAGCCCTGGGGAACACCGCTCGTGACCAGACGCCAACCGGATTTAACTCCGTTGACCACAACTCTCTGAACTCGGCCATCCAGCCAGTTTTTTACCCAGCAAAGAGTGCACCTGTCTAGGCCATGAGCCGCCAGCTTCTCTAGGAGAATGCTGTGGGAGGCAGTGTCAGAGGCTTTACTGAAGTCCAGGTAGACCACATCCACAGCCTTTCCCTCATCCACTAGGCGGGTCACCTGGTCATAGAAGGAGATCAGGTTGGTCAAGCAGGACCTGCCTTCCATGAACCCGTGCTGGCTGGGCCTGATCCCCTGGTTGTCCCGGACATGGCTCGTGAGCACCCTCAAAACCAACCGCTCCATGATCTTTCCTGGCACCGAGGTCAGGCTGACCGGCCTGTAGTTCCCCGGATCTTCCTTCCGGCCCTTCTTATAGATCGGCGTCACATTGGCGAGCCTCCAGTCGTCCGGGACTTCCCCAGTTAACCAGGACTGCTGGTAAATGATGGAGAGCGGCTTGGCAAGCTCCTCCACCAGCTCCCTCAGTACCCTCGGGTGGATCCCATCTGGCCCCATAGACTTGTGAGCGTCCAGGTGGCGTAGCAGGTCATTAACTTCTTCCTCATGAATTATGGGGGGTTTATCCTGCTCGCCGTCCCTGTTTTCCAGCTCAGGGGGCTGAGTACTCTGAGGATAACCACTCTGACTACTAAAGACTGAGGCAAAGAAGGCGTTGAGTACCTCAGCCTTTTCCTCATCCTTGGTGGCAACGTACCCCCCCGCATCCAATAGAGGATGGAGATTCTATTTGTGTATGTAAGCGTGGAATCTGCATACAAACAGATGTGTGGTATGACTTAATCCTTTCTAACTGCTATCAGAATTAGTACTTAAATTAATACACCCAAATCTCTGTTACAGAAGTCATGATGCACATGCACAACAGTGTAAAAATATAAGAAAATGTAGTAACTGATAGGCTTGAGTTATTTTGGATAAAGCTCTGTAAAATCAGAAGTAAAACAATGCAGATTGTATACACTACTTGAATATTTTAATATATGGAAGTACTATGCTCTGTCATGCATCACTTTAAAAGGCTTCATAGTGGTCTTATTTTCCTGTTAATAATGTGGTCCAGTGGATAAAACACTGAACAGGGAGTCAGAAGAACCAGACAATTTCTTCCTGTATCACTTACCTGTGATATTCCCATGGAGTATCTTTTTGCTTCAGGTCCCTCTGTGAAATGAGAATAATGGTACTAATCACCTGTCACAAGCTTGTGCCAAAGAGATTTTTTTTTTTTCCTCAGCTGCAAGCTTAACATAGCTTCCTAAGGAAACTCCTAAACCTGGCTCTAGCCCAATGTCTACATACCAGGAAGCCCCACTGTCTTTCTTAGCCCAGAACCTGGCCTGGAAACCACAGCCTCTTGACTTAACTCCATGCCCTCAATGCCTTGTAGAGGGTTTAACCCTTCAGAGAAAAGCAGTGCTCATTAACAGTTAGTCAAGGTAAAATTTCTAAAGCAAACTTATTAAGTGGTCAGTTGAGGAGACGCAAAGTTCCCCAGTCGAAATGCCGTCTTAGTAGTGCCATTGTCAGTGACGGAGCAGAACGACTGACTATTTTATTTTTTGAAATCCGTAAGTGTTTGCAAGTCACTCTGGTTTGTTGTCAGTATGCCCTTGTTTCTCTATGTCCTTCTCTTTTTCACATGATTTCTTTGATCATAATCAGGTGTCCGGTGGATTTTGCTTTTCATTGTCTTAGCTCTGGTAATTGCCTTAGATAATTGACCTGTGATTTTTTTTTTTTGGATGGCTCTTTCAGATAGCCATGATTGTCCTGACTCAGCTTAATGAAGGGTATTAACCCACTCTTCTACTTATAAAGAAGTGAAGAACTGAGGCTTGCAGGGAGAGAGTAAGAGCGTTCCAAAACAGTCTTGTGTTATTCAGATCTTCCTTTCTGAAGAGTAACTCAAAAAAACTTTGGGGGAATCTATTAAACAATACTATCAGAAAAGCATGATGTCAGATAGCAATAAACAGAGATACTTGTATTTTCAAAATGGTCATTTCTTACCTAAGAATGCCCTCTGCAAGTGATATCCAAGTTGAGTATTAAATTACTTGAGTAATCCTTTTTGTAAATCTTTAACTTATTACTGGAATATTTTGCAGCTTTAAGGTGATTAACATTAGATTGTATGTGTTTAACTTCGTTTATATTCTATATAAATTAGTAAAGAGCAATTTTAAAAGAAATGGCAAATGGCAATGTATTTTACACTGTATAGATATGTGGACAAAGGTCCACAACACATTATGGAAACAAAGTTTGATCTTTAAAGGAGTAATGAGGGTTTGAAATACTGTATAATTATTTCCACATGAAAAATTTCAGATTTGGTGATTTTTGGGCAGGAAAAGCAATATTTGTTATAGGAGGAAGTTGTCTGATATAACTTCCTAAAGCAGAATTTTGTAAAATGTTTTCTCTTAAAAGCTGCTTTCTCTCTGTCTTCCATGGTTGTCTTCCCCTATCATTTCCCTGACACTTCTGAAAACCGTAGCATCTGTGGTTATATAGTGAAAATTATATATCTGTAATATTTTCAATCAGTTCATAAGATTATATTTCATTTTGGAAGTAAAAACGTCATGGCTAGTATGGCAGCAGAGACTTCATAAATTTCCCATAAAAAGGCTTCATGGGATCTGCTCTCAGGTTTCAAGGATGCATCAGAGAAATTTGTTACTGACCATCTTTTGCAAAAAGGAAGAATATCAGAGAAAGAAAGTGCTAGACTTAAAACCTGTTTTTTAGTAACTTGCATTTTGTCTTTTATGTGATTGATCAGTATTCTGAAGTGGCATGCTGATGTACGGGAAGTGTTACTTTGGGGAGGAAAACTTTCGGTCTTCCTAAATTACTCCATTCTCTCCCCAAAATGTGCATGCACACACGCATACACACGTACACACACACAGAGGTTTTTGATTGCAAGTTTATGTTATTACCCTGTTGTCTTGGCAGAAGACAGTGAATCTAGGTGTCTGTGTTATGTGCATTATATCCTTTATATGCAACTTCACATACAAGAAACAAAAAGCAAAGATACTTTTCTGGCCAAAAGGAAAGAATCCTGCAAAACATGAGAAACTCCTAATGTTGATGTAGTTCAGTGATGAGAGATCATTATTTGTCTTAATTGTGGAAGTGGCAACAAAGATAGAAGCAAACAAATTTGTTACACTTCTCTGCTGGGCTTTCCAGCTAAATACAGAAGGGATTATTTGGGTGCTTCATGTGTTTGAATGCTTAAGAACTACTGAAATTTGTCTCAGAAATCTTTTTGAAGCCTTTGGAAGTGAGTTTTGTACTATTACAGGCTCTTATATTTTAATTTTAATCTCATGTTGGATTTTCTTTCCTCTAATGCCCATGATCCAGAAAAGATGTCGTTTCTGGAAGAGCTTCATCTTTAGGTAGACTGCTGATCTTCATGTGGAGAAAATATTAAAAAACGAATTTAAAAATCTTACAGACTTCTCAAGGTTCCCTCTAAATTGAGAATCCAAAGCTAAAATCAAGGTAGAAGTTGCTTGTGCCACAATTTGATGTGTAATCTCTAGCTTTTCAGTGTTAAGAGGTGCTTTCTTAATGGCTTAATGTCTGAACAATTATGAAAAGCCTTCAAAAAGACGGGCCTGAGGTACTAAGCTGTAGACTTATTTGAAGTCCTACGCGTTCATTCGAGGAACAAAGACGCTAAAGGACAAAACCTGATTTAAAATGGATGGACGATAAGAATTGGGGATCCATGCTTTTAAGAATAGTCTAGGCCCAGTTTCTTGTGCAGAGACTAGTTAGTTGGAATCACAGGACAGTAATGTACTGCTGAGCACCAAGCATCTCCAACAATTTTAAACATGTGCTTTGGCATACATTTCAGGTGTAAAGCAATTAACCAGAAACTTTACCACTACTGAGCAGTATTTTCCAGCTCTAGTACCCAGTCCCTCTATTTGTTTCTGAAACAAAAGTGCCAGATTGGTTGAATGTATTGGCAGCAGCACGTGCTATGTTTAAATACTGGAAAGTGCTGTTGAACTAATGCGAGTGACTGCATAGGAAAACATTTTTAGTGCAAAAAAGAGATAATTCTTAGGAGATCTGTAATTAGTATTTGGCCTAAAACAGGGAGGTAGAAAAGTGGGGATAGACAATTCAGACTTAAGTGTCTTGAGTTTTATTTTGGCTTGAAAGAAATGTACCACAGGATTATTACTTATTAATTGTGTCCACTGTATTATTTCCATACAAACTTTTGTATGCAATGTTTATAATAGTAGTACCAATTTGCTTGCCTAGGTCTACTTGGCTGCTAAAATAAGCAGATCTCATGTTACACTCTCTACTTAAGCACTTACTATTTTACCAAAGTATAGCCTAAGCCACAGGCTTCCTTATCCAGTAGCACTTAATAAGGGGAGAAAAAACAATTCTGCAAATTTACCTTTTTGGTAGTTCTTTACAGTTTCCAAAACATCATGTAGCTTTGCTAACAATGGATCAATCTATAGGTGTTCTCACTCTTTTTATTAATCCCAATGTATTATCAAGTATTATCAAGTACTTGGGAAATTGCTGATTTCAAATGTACGCATTATAACAAGCCTCAGGTTCTGCTCTTTCATGAAAACATGGTGATACCACAAAACTTTTAAACATGAACCTATGTACTTTTAGTTCAAGTGATTAAAAACTTCTGTTTAAAAAAAATTAAGCTAAAAATAATAGTTTGAGTTTATAAGGTTTTGATGTATATGATACTTCCAAAGCATGTGAATGGTAACTGTCATTGGTAGAAATGTGTCATCAAACTATTATGGTTTGATAATTTATAAGCACTAATTTTACTAAGCTAGCTTACTTTATACCGTTAACTTTTCATAGTGCCGTAATAGGTTAATGTAATGTCTAATGTTTGGGAGACATGAGTGTATGTAGGTATGGTAAATATGGTTATGTCTACTGACTGATCATTACTGTCATCGTGTGGTACATTTAGAATTTAAGTAAAATATAGTCCCAAGAGTGTTGTGTTTTAAAGGCATGAACTGTTCAGGGAAAAACAGTGCAAAGATTGTCTCCAATTGTGATAGTTGTTTTACTGTACTCTGAACATCGTAGTTTTACAGAATGTTAGGAGCTTAAAAAATACCAAACTAGTTTGTTGCAGGTTACAAAATGTGCATCAAAGAAAGCTGAGTGGATTTCTAGGCTTCAAATCTGGTTGCTTTTTCATGTTGTGAAAGTTTTAGATCTTCAGTAACAGGTAATAATTTGTAAATCTACCTTTCTGCAGGATAGTTATTCATTAATAAGAAAAGTGGAACTAAATTAAAACTGACACGGTAAGCACTATATTAGAGTTGTGTTTTCTTGACTCCTGTTTGATAGCTTAAAGTTGAAGCGGACAGATAGCAGACTAATGTTACTGAAGTATATTATCTGTCTGTTGTGATTACCATGCTGTATCTGAGAGTGTTTACTTTGAATAATACCTGCAGTTAATTCAAGTATAGTGAAGTACGATCAAGAGTCCTGGAATGGCTACTTTATGTGTAATGAGAAGCGATAGTTAGAAATTCTGATTTTATTTTAAAAAAAAAAAAAAAAGAAAAAAGAGAGAGACTGGTGCATTGTATTAATTCATAAAATTTTAATGTTGCATTCAGTTGGACAATTGATCATCACTTGAAACAAATTTCTTATGACAATTCTCTAAAAACGTGCAATATTATTCTACTAGGTTTGAACCAATTTCTTCCATCTTCTCACTCCCTCCTCCATTTCTGTTGCAAAATTGAAGTTGCATGACCTGCTAGTGATGAATCAGATCAGTGCCCCATTAAAATGGTCTGAAGGAGAGAGTGTCAGGACAGTGTAAGTGGGATGTTTTAGATACGAGCAAATAGGAAACCTGAGAAAGAAGAGTGAACGTAGTCAGAGGAATAGAGACCATTAGATTCTGAATTGGGCAGTTGGAGCCATACTTGATCGTTCTCCATGAGATCAATGACAGCACTGCCAGAAGCCTGATCAAGGTATCCTTTCTTGTACTCATCGTAAGTATACATGAGTGGGGAACCATTTTTGTAGAGCGCAACCCAAACATTTGTTCCTTTTGCATGTACATGGTAGGAGAAGTAGTACAGTCCAGGGATCCTGCAGGTGAAGATTCCTGTTCTGGGATCATAGTGTTGCTGCCTATTGTACAAGATTTTATCGAATTTGATGGGGACTGTTGCCCCAGGGTAGGCTTTTGAGAGGATGACACTGAAAGCAGACACTGGCATCCCTGTAAGAGCTTGGTTTACTCCTCCTTTCACGAAAGACATTCCGGATAGCTCCCGAGACTCTCCTGCTTTAACGTAGCTTTCAGGCATCTGTGGGATTACGGCTTGGCCAGGGGGACCAGGAGGACCTGGGGGGCCTGGCAAGCCAGGCTCTCCATTGTTGCCTTTAGGCCCAGGGGGTCCAGGTGGTCCCATGGGTCCGCTTAAGCCTTTCGTAGAAATACCTGCTGGGCCTGGCAGTCCTGGTGCTCCTGGCTCACCTTTCATACCGGGGGCTCCTGGCAGGCCAGGGGGGCCAATGGGGCCTCTGATCCCAGGTATTCCTGAAGGCCCTCGGGGGCCCGGCTCGCCATTGATCCCTGGCACTCCCTTCACTCCTTGTGGACCCATTGGACCAGGCAAGCCAGGAAGCCCAGCGTGGCCAGTGTCGCCTTTTGGACCTGGGAAACCTGGGTGTCCCTTAGGACCAGCAAGACCCTGCTCGCCTGGGTATCCTGGTTTTCCCTCTAATCCTGGTAGACCTCGTTCACCCTTGGCTCCTGGGAATCCCGGGGGGCCTGCAGGGCCCATGTCGCCTTTGGGTCCAGGTAGGCCATTCTCACCAGGCAAGCCTTTGAGTCCCTGAGGGCCCATGTTCCCTGGTGGCCCGGCAGGCCCTGGTTCTCCTGGTACACCACCTGGGCCTTGGTCTCCTTTAGGTCCTGGAAGGCCAGGAGGACCTTCAGGCCCTCTGTGTCCCTTCATCCCCGGCAATCCTGGCTTTCCGAATCCTGGAAGACCTGGGGATCCAGGCAAGCCTGCAGGTCCAGGGTGTCCCTTGGCTCCAGGGATGCCTGCTGCTCCTGGTGGTCCCATTGGCCCAGGCTTGCCGACGCCGGCTTCTCCAGGTTCTCCTGGGGAACCCTGGGGACCTGGGACACCAGCCGCTCCGGGTGCGCCTGGTAAACCTCTGTCACCTTTCATACCTGGCTGACCTGGAAGACCGTTTTCGCCAGGCTTCCCTATCCCAGCAGGACCGGGGAGGCCACGGGGCCCCTGCGGGCCTGGAAGACCCCTGTTACCTGGGCGGCCTGGAACGCCGAATCCATTTTCTCCCTTTTGTCCGTTTATACCAGGGATACCTGGCTCTCCCTTCTCGCCGGGGAGGCCCCTCGGCCCTTGAGCTCCTGGAGGGCCTTGTGGTCCTGGCTTCCCAGGAACAGACAGTCCTGAGGGGCCAGGAGTGCCGGGGGGTCCTTGTGGCCCTCTTGCGCCTGGGAGCCCAACAGGTCCAGCTTCTCCTTTCTCACCGTTTAGTCCTCTGTCTCCTGGCTTTCCTGGTAGACCTGGCATGCCTGGCTTTCCAACTGCAGAGAATCCAGGTGGTCCTGGGGGACCAGGGGGGCCTTGGGGACCAGGACTTCCAAACCCTGGTTTTCCTGCAGGACCTGGTTGCCCTCTTGGTCCAATAGGGCCTGGGGGACCAGGGGGTCCTTGTTCACCCCTTATCTGCACACCTGTGAGAGAGAGGAAACCAGGTCAACCAGGGCAGCTACAACAGATTTGCAGACTTGTAGCATGGTGGTGAAATGTGTGAAGGGTTACCTTGATTTGAACCTCATAGAAGTCAAGTTTCTAATACTGTGTTTGGTCACTGAGAACCTGACATTAAGGGCAAAAGTGTCTCAGAGCTCTTATATGAATAATTAACAAGTGCAAATGTGTGAGCTACAAGGCCTCTAGAAATTTTTTTGGCTTCAATACATTTAGGGTCATGAGAGAGCTTAAAAGATGTTGTGCAAGTAGATGCAAACTATTAAGGAAGAAAAAAACCAGGTAACTGATTTAGCAAGTTATCAGACTTGCATCTTGATGATGAACGAAACCAGAGAAAGCTTCCCGTGCAGGTGCAGCTGCTTTTCTTAAAGTATTTGGTGCCTCATTTAAGTAGTGAGATTTTTGTCCTTTCCCCCCCTCACACTTCCAAAAGTGGGCCATGGCTCTGTTTTTTTTTTTTTGTAAACATATGAATGTTATTTTCAAATGCTGTCTTAAAGATTTTTGTTTGTCATAAAAATATCATGCAGTGGCAAGGTCACAAGAATTCCAGGATTGTTTTGTTAATAATATTTCATTTCTTAGTTATCAAAACAGCAGGTGGAGCCACTTAACCAAATGTCACAAATAGGGGAATAAACAAACAAGCTCGCTGCTTAGTTTTCTGTGCACTTTGGGGGAGCTTGCAGCTTCCTGTTGGAATTAGGATACTGATTTGTAGGACATTGCAGACGAGATTAACATGGATGTTGTGAGACTACTTCAGTAGTTTGCAGCAACTGGCAGCATTATAGAACGAAATACTATACCTATGATGAATGTTAATTTAAAAGGTCATTTTAAGAATAAAACAGGGATATAGGAAGAGCCTGGATTCTGATTTTTGTAATGGCAACATATTCTGTTGATGCTTATTTAGAAAAGATTGATAAGATCAACAATTGGATCAGCTAAAGTTTGCGTATCAGTCTCTTACAAATAGAGCAATGTGTGTGTATGTATGTGTGTGTATATATATATATGAAAGTTTATGCAATGGCTATTCTGCTGTCTCTTAGATAATAAATTCCTTTTTCCAATCTATGGTTAGTCTTGATGAACCAAAAATGAGATGGAGGAAGAAAACTATTCTTGTACATATTGTATTTTTAAAAATAGAGATGTGCATTTGAAATAGATTTGATTTTGGTTTGATATTGGATCTGCAAGGTTGCCTTCTTCCTATATTGCCAGGGAAATTGTTCTTATCTACGAAGTGTAGAGAGTGCATTTTCTTTTTTGCTGGTGCATAAAATCAGCACAAATGCATATCGCCTTATTTTGCACGCCTTCCTATCATCCTCCTCAAGACAATGAAAGGAAGATAGTTGTTAAAATCCTACACATAGGAAGAAAGCAATGTCTATGATTTATTGACAAACTGAAAATGCAAACACACATCCTTCTCTGCTGCAAAGGAGATTGTGGAATCTGTGAGTACCAATGACAAGCCTGTTGCAGTCTTTGGTATCTTACTGATATTGTTGGATTTCTTACTACTGAACTCCCAGATTCAATAGGGTGCAATCGCAAGTTGGTTTTCTTGTTATATAGGTGACGTAAGATATGGCAAATTTTAAGAACTACATTGTATGAAAAAATAATTTGGAAAAGGCTTAAGCCTGTCAGAATTGACATGTACCCTGCAGCAGAAGTGGCATGTAAATGTTCTTTACACATTACACATTTTCTTTTCACCACAGATAAGAGAACTGCTATCAGAGAAAGCAGCTTACTCAACTGGAGGACTCTGAATTTATTCCATAGATTCTATCTACGGATAGAACTTCAAAAACTACCTGTTCACATCAGAACACGGGCAGGTCAGATCAAAGCCTCAATAAAAATACCTAAACAGGTTCCTGAGCTAATGCTGTTTCAGTTGTAAAGCATTAGGGGAAAAATATGAATAGGTTTTTATATCAGCTGCATCAAATCCAAAACCAAGCATTTATGTGGGTACTTTGGCAGAAGACAAGAGTGACCCCAGCCAGGTCTGCTTTTTCATAACCATACTCAAGGAACTATGTCCAGGCCTACCAAATGTATTTTGTTCTTTAGCAGTCAGAGTGAGTTTAATTTCTGCAGGGGGGGCAACATTCATTTTATTCAACTGTATTTAAGTAACATGCAGTTATTGCACTTGATCTAATTTTCTTTTTTTGGGGTGGCAAATTGCATCAGACTTTAGCTTCAGAGTGCTGCTCTTTCTTGCTTTTTACCATGTTTTAGATGCACCTTCATATCAGTCCTAGGTTCACGAAGCGGTGGGTGCTGCCTTTTTGCCTAATATGCTAAAGGCTTTGTCAGTGTTCATGTTGTTATAGAGATTTTCTGTGAGGAGCTATATTGTTTCAATTAATGAAGTAGGATTTTTACCAGGAAGATTGAAGTAGTGGTTGGCTACTCTTTTATATGTCTTGGCACGTATCTTGATGCAAAGTTGGTTTATGTTCTCCGAGTGCAGTCAAACCCTATTTATGTATTGAATTAAGTATGAAGACTTTAGCATAACCTGCAATAATGGCTTATTTAAGCATCGCTGAACAGTCAGACTTAATTTAATGATTATTCTCAACTAGGACTTTTCAAGGATTTCAAGCCAAAGAGCTACTGCTTTAAAAATTATGTCCTGGTATATTTAAAAAATGGTAACGCTAAATACATACATAAAAGGAAAGTATATTCTGACTGGAGAGCTGTCAAGAACAAGATTTTTAAAACTGTTAAAACAATTTCACCAAATTAAATGAAGCTTTAATAAGGGTTTAATTGCCAACAGAAATTGTATGATCTATTACATGTTGTCCTGAATCACCAGTTTGGGCCTAGACTGAAATTTTAGTTCCAGGCTGCTTTTTGACAAAACTGTGCAAACCAGAAAGATAACTTATTGGTAACTAAATCTCTAGAAGCCAATGTTTGGTGACCAAATAGGAAAAGTAAGCTATGATGAAAAGCTTGCCATATGCTACTTGAGCTACTTGCATATGGAATAACTCAATAGACAATAGTTAGATGAATTTAGTTCTGTAGTCTCCTGGTTTATTCTTCCATGATCGTGTCAGACTAGAAATTATGATCTCTAACAGTCTGCCCTCTTTAAACTCTTCTAAAAACCCTCTATAAGATGCTTGTTTTCCAGACTGAAGAATAGCAGTGGTTTTCTAGTCCTGTGTTTTGATGCTTGTTCCCCAAATGAAGATTTGTCAAGCAGTTTTGAATGACTGGACTCCCATGTCTGTAAAACTGTAAGCTGTTCCTGCTTTTAAGGTCTAGTATATAGTCTTTGTTACCTTTCCTAAATAGACAGCATTTTACACTTCTCTCATGTTGATACAATCATTCTCATTCTAAATATGAAGTTTCACACACATTAGATTCTGTGTTAGCATATAAAGTGAAAACTTAGTTCAGGACAATTCATTTCCCCCTCTTTCTCCATTTCCTGTCTACTCTGCTCCTTCCTTTTTCTTAATTGGCTGCTGGTTTCCCCCTTTCCCAACGTTTTCTGTGGGGGTGGGGGGAAGGTTCAAGGAGAAGAGAAGTAAATGAAGCATGGTAGAGGGTAACCAAGTAAATATTGTATTTCACTTAAAAATGATATACATATGTAGATGATTCTGAATAAAGTCATGGAAAAACACTATGAAAAGTTAATGAGGGGAGAGGGAGGAAATGCAACTCTAACCCACTGGGAATTCCAGTTTAGTAAGTCCTCAAGTCCTCAGAGTAGGTGTTTAGGTACATGTACCTAAATTCAATCTGAGAGTGCTGGTAGGATTCCAGAAAGTCTTTGTGCTGAAGGCAAGGGATGAAACTGTGACAGTATTTTGGTACAGCCCAGAAGAACATTTTGGGGGGTAAGTTTCCCAGCCATGCTGCTTTCACTTGGTTCTTACTGCTGAGTGTTCTTGGAGCACGTGGGCTGGGGTGAGACCAGGGCTGCATCTTTGGACTCGATGTGTGCTGCTCATGAGCATCCAGTCCATAGGATCAGACTAGAGCTATTCTGAAACGAAACCTCCTAAATGAACATAATGTGGATGCTATGTCCTGAGCGGCAACTGTTCTGCTCTCCAGATCTGCCTCTGTTGTGCTACCCTATTTTCTAATACAGATACAGCCTAAAATGTCCTTTTTCTAGTGAAGAGAAGCTTATTTACAAATCGTATTTTCCAGGTCCCTCATTCGGCTTCCTCATTTCTAGCCAAGTATGATTATTACAACTAAAAGTAGATGGGATACAGCAAAAGTGAAAGCTATTCTGAATAGCCTGTTGATGTCTGAAAGAAAATAATGTTGTTCTTGGGGTGGGGGATGTTTACAATGAAGATTCAGTTCTCTTAATTTTAGCGATGATAATTTTGAATAGAGACTACTGATCATCCTTTGGGGGACAATTCATCTAATAAAACCAGCACCTAGGAAGTCAGAAGTTTTGATTTCAAGTTTTTAAAAAAAGCTTTGGCCTAAGCATGGAAAAATAAAACAGAACTTATAGTTTCAAACACTAAGTATAGCTACCCATTTGATTTACAAGGACAGAGAGAATACCCGCAATAAGATCTCACAATGTATAGCATTGCAATTATATATTACCTATACAATCTGCCTATACAATAAGACTGATTTATGAAATGAAGAGAACTTTTTATAATAAAGCTAGAATTGTTATATTACTTTGAGATTAGTCTGATAATTAAAGTATAAGCTTAAATCACTCATGAAAAAACTATGTAGAGGTTAATGTCACATTTTTATGTCTAAATATCAATTTATTTTGCCTTTCTGGGCTTTAAACAGGTCTTCATTTGGCCATATGTATCAGATACATATTTAAATTCTCACCTAAGGTCTGTTTTGAGTAGAGGTAATATGACGGAGTATGTAAAAGTTCTTTCTGAATATTGTAGATGACAGGTCTATTGTTAGAAACCCCAGTGTGGAATCAAGAAATTTGAGGATAATTACCATGTTGTACATAATTATGCACACAATCATGTTGCATTATTCCCACTACTGAAGACCAGACCTGTAGCAGTGATTTTGTTTCTGCTCTATATGCCTTTAGTGATTTTTGTGTAAAAAACAAACAAAACCCCCCCAAAACAAAAAAACCCAACAACAAACAAAAAAAACCCAACAACTTTCTGCAGTGATGACATTATTTTAATAAACCTAAACTGTTAGTGAAAGTTGAATACCAATAGTATAAACAAAGAGCTTTTGTATTGACCCACTAGGAATAATTGTGTTAGTTTATTATCAAAAAACAGAAACTTACCTTGACTCTTTACATTGAATGGTAGAAAATGTGGCCCCTTGATGCTGGATTGTTTCTGGTATCGCTCAGAAAAATATCCATCGCTACCATGGACAATGTTCAGACAAAACAGCAGCAGTAAGGATATTTGTAAATGCATGTTTCCAAATCCGTTCTGTGTTAGAAAGGGGAGAAAAAGTTTGTTGTAAAGAAAAGCTGTTCAGTTCTGTTTCTTGTGCGTGAGTAAATGAGTTTTCTTCATGTTACTTTTAATACCAATACTTTATTTTGTGCTTACTTCCTCCTGCTTTCACTAGTTGTGAAAAATCCTCTAAGAAAAAGGGAATCATTATTGCTATCACTTTGAATGATAGAGCTTTTGTATAAATAGCTTAGAGGCAGTTGTCTCACTCTTAGGAAAAGAATAATTTTAAACGGATGCCAGCCTATTTAAAACCACTGTCTTCAGAAACAGTGATTATTTTCCTAGTTACACTAGGGCTCTAAAAGTAAGGCATTGCATATATCAAAACTCCTGAAATGAAGAAAAGCTTTCCGTGGAAATACATAGATGCTATACCACGATCTTATTGCCTCTGTCTAATGCAATAGCCAAAAGTCCTGGCTCCTTTAGCATCAGTGGCAAAAATCTCACATTGCCTTGCTTGAAACCAGGCTTTTATCTGTAGCCTTTCAAATAGTCCGAGTGGCAGTAAGGATGCTGTCACTGGCTCTTAAATATCAACCCCCTTCCCTCCCCAACCAGAAAACATGTATCCTGTAGAAGTTACCTTCAAAACCAAATAGAATTAAATGAAATCATAACATACCAGAATGTTGTGGACCTCCAATGCAGAGTAGTAGAACAGTGAATCCTCCTCTGTGGAGGAGTTCTTCTGCCACTGGTGAGTGAGCAGAAGCTGATGATTTCAAGTGTCACCCTTGAGTATTTATACCATTTTCCCCCTAGTTGGGTGACTGCTGGGCATAAGCTCCTCCCCAAAAATCAGTAAGCAGTAATTATCTGTGTGTATATGTGTGTTTCTTAGGGGTGGGGGAAGCTATTTTGGGCAGTCATCCTAGATCCTGTTAAGTTTTTTTGTTTGGTTTTTTTCTTTATTTCTTCTTCCCTTGGATTTGTTATTGTTGATGAAACTGTGTTGCTCATAGCTTGTATTTTCTAAAATTTTACGGCCCCTCTGTTTTTAGAACTGAGAAAGGTAACATTGGAAAAAATAATGAACTTGTGAGTAAGGTTGGTAATTCTAAGTGCTTCATTTGGATTTCTCTGTAAATGGTTTATTGAAAGAACTCTACATTTTGAACTTCGAGCTGTTACTTTCAGGAGTAACCCCACTAAAGTCTATAGAGACTACATATGTGAGTAATTGTTCATTGGGGTACGAGTGGAGAACTTACAGTCAATTAAGATGTTAATAAGGGAGTTGTGTGAGAACCTGAAGATTACTTTTAAGCAGTTATTGTTGTAGGAGATTGTTATCTTCACATTATATTTCTAGACTTCTGTTTTGATGCTGGAGGTACAGTACTATGTATATGATGTATTCTGCAAGTAATGTTTCTGTATTATGAATTCCTGAAATGCAAGCTTGCCTTACACAATGAGAACTTCATTGTATCTAGTTGTAACGAATGTATTGAAAGCCGTACTGCTTAAATACGCCAGTGTTATACAGGCTGATGTTTGGGGCTGGTGGGGCTTTTTTGAGCTTTCTGCATTCAGCAATTAACTTTTTCTAAGGTTTGTTCAATGAAATGCAGTTATTGGTGTACTTCTACTAGATGTGTGTTGTTCCTATTAAATGGTTTCAGTTTCGTAAATGTAAACTACTACTGCATTACTGTTGGTGGATCAAACTTGATTACAGCTTATGATTTTTTTTTTCCAGATTATAGATTGATTTTAGCCATTAAGAAAGTTTGTTAGACTAATCTTGCTTAGTAGACTATATCCACACGTTGTGACTTCTCTTTTGAACAAATAATGGAATCTTACAGTGTTTCAGTGTCACTTTGGTTAGTGTTCAGTACTAAACAGTAATTTACTAGACAGTAATTTTCAGTCCTCGAATTGTTTGTGACTCTGAAACACTATTTAAGATCGAAGGGCAAAATAAGAGAGAATAAACAAACCTTTCTCATTTAGGATGAAAGTGTAGAACTAAATATATAGTGCACTTCGCTTTTATCAAACATTCTCAGCAAAAATACCTACATATAAATTATCTGTGTATTAAAACTCCTTTATCAATTGCAGATGACTTTGACATTGTTAGGTGGTATTCAGTCTTGCAGGAGTTAGATTTTTGGATGTGTTTGAAATTTTTTGTTTCCCTTGTACCAAAGATTAGTGGAAAAGCAAAGATAAATGATATCTGTGTTGTTATTAAAGGAAGCTGAGCATGTGCTACAAGTTACTGCCCTAATGAAGTGAGCATGTATTTAATTTTCAAGTTAATTTATGCCCCCAGTTGTCTGGGGAGCCTTTTGGTGAGGTACACACAGTATCTATGCAGAAGAACACGTATGCACCCATATCCTAATACCAATTGTAGAAATATTGTAATCGGGCAAAGGTACTAACATGTTATAGGAATACTAATAAAAAACCTGCATTACTGTGAGTTATCATGCATGTTAGGTACAGAAGGGACACTTGTTACCTTTCCAGCCAAAAGGCTGAGCTGGTGGCCCTGAACTGTGCGGCTATCCTGTGGAATGACAGGTTAACGTGGGCTGAATTTTACCTGCTTTGTGTCTTTGTTTAATTGCACGCTCTTCAAGTAGCAACTTTTTTGGCTTTTATGTATTATGGCAAATATCCTAGAACACAAGTTACTGTACTGAAAGAGACCAATGGACCATCAAGTCTATTCTGCTTACAATTGTGTTAATATCTTTGCTTACTAGAGGGCTGTATTAATGTTGTGATTTAAAGACTGCTGCAATCATTTCTTTAATGTATTGTTGAACAGTTCTTTTCTTCTATTCTTCTTCCTAGCCATCCTTTAAACAACACTATGTTCCATTTTTGTAAATAAACCCTTTCCGTTGCAGAGGTCTTCAGACTGAAGCCTGCTTTCCCCATTAAGCTTGTGTATCCAATCTGGTCCGTGGTTTTCAAAGAATGTTTGCATGTCTGAGATGGCATTTCTACTCCCCCTACGTGCATTCAGTTCTTTTTAATCTTTTTAAGAAGGAAGCTTTGTCCTCAAGTTGTTTGTGTAGCTTCTCAAGGTGCTTCATTTAAAGATTATTCTCTATAAATTCAAATGAGAATCCAGTCATCCACTTTTGACAGAGGCAGCAAATGTATGGGCACAGAGTTTATTTCCTCCTTGAAGAAATACAACTTCAGCTCCTTTTTTTGGTTCACATAAATCCAAAAATAGCTTTTGATTTTAAAACATTCAAATATACAGCCCTTAGTGGGAAGTGTGGTTGTTGCTAATTTAACAATATTTGGTTAAGAAACTTAAGAACAGCAGGCGACAGTTTTATGCACGCAATTTCGTGCTAATTTCTAGCCTAATTCATAAATACCCCTAAAGCAGGCACACTTATGTTACAAAAGCACCAATAATGTACACTGATATTTGCCCAGCAGCCTCACTTCCTGCCTTGGCTCCTTCTGGGCAGGAAGGTGAATAATGTCTGTGTGTCTCTGCGTAAATAGAGATGATTGTGGGGTCAAAAGGTATATACAGGCAAACCCGTTGTCCTTGTGTTTAACCTGAGCTCCACCCTATTGTGCTATCTTATGCTGCTTCTTGGGTTTGAGGTTTTGTTTTTTTGTGGGTATGGGAAATAGAAGTGAACTCCAATTCTACCTCATTTGTATGTTTTCCCTGTTGCTGTGGATATTTTTTATTAGCAGAGCATTGACATGCATTTAGCTCTAAGCACGCATATGAAAAGTAGGCTTCAGTATGTATTTGCATGTGCAAAAATACATGCAGTAGACATACTTGTGTATACCTACAGCAGTAACAGCACATTTTAAACAAGAAAGGTTATTTCCATACCTGTCTTCACAGTATAAATGTTCAGATGCTTTTGTTTTGTAGCTATGCACTTAGACAGTTGTCTTTACTTTCAAATGAAGGTATCTTCACTGCCCCCTCCCCCTGTCCCACTACCCCAATAGTCAGGAATAATGATGTGACACCCGGATCCATTGCACCACTCCAGAACTTGCTGTTTAGTTATGTATTGGCTGCTTCTTCCCATGTAAAGGTAGCCATGGTAGTATTCCTTCAAAATAGCTATGTAATAGTTTAAGTCCTAAGCTTAACTGCAATAAAAAGACTCAAAATAGAGTTTCTGTGGACTATAGATACTGGAATCACAATGTCTTTCATGCCATTCGCAGCAGTCTGCAGTGTTTCATCATATTTGCTGACTGAATGTTCAATTTGCTGTTGAATGTTGTTGGAAAGCACGCACTCGCACGCATGTTTCTTCAGTATCTTACTCCCACAGTCAGTGGAAACACATGCGTAAGTGACATGGAAGTGGCACCATGCTTTGGGAAATGGGAACTGACTTTCACTGCAGTCCTGTAAGTTACTCGCAAAGGGGCTTGAATGAGTCCCACAATAAGCAACTGCTTACAAGGAAGAAATGTGGAACAACTTAATTAAGCATAACCTGTAATAAAACAAGCAACCACTCTCTTTCACACACCCCATCCCACCACCAAAAAAGAAAAAAAAAAAAGGGAAAAAAAAAAAGAGGAGAAGGAAAACTCAGAGAAAGGCTGGGCTAGGTCCTTGCAGTAGTTGGGAACTGGCTAAATATGTTTCTGATACTGTGGATTTTCAGTGTGAAAATGTTTAGATTCATTGTTTTGACTTAAAGTATGTGATCTTGATTTTGCACCATCTAAGCACAAACCAGGTGTTTAGATAGTTTCAAAGAACTGTGAGTTCTTTGAAAGTAAAAATTCACTGCTTTAACTCAGAATTTGTCTTATTTTTCATAATTGGCTTAAGTCTTAATACTGACATTTTTGTAATTTATAATTACTTTTTATGTTAAAATATGGTACCCAAGCAACCTGGGGGGGTTTGCTCCTTTTTGTTTGGCTAGGTAATCTCAGTTTTGAAGAAGGAGGCAAGAATGTGTTGGTGGGAGGTTCTTCCTGTAGTTTAAAAAGTAGTCTGAAAAGTTTGGAGTAACTTTTTATTGGTGACATAAAATATCAACACTGTTAAGAGGATACAATTCTTTTGCTTCTTATAGCTCAGTGCTTTCTGATGTTGTCAGTTCCAATTTTGTTACCTGCCTGAAGTAGGCTTTGAAGACTCTACTGTAGTCTGTGATAAGTTTTCCTCTATTAAAGTGCTTATACCCAAAACTCATGGTAGCTACCATTTTGCAATGGACTCTAATAGCCTGTAGCACCATCTCTGGTGAAGAAATTCTCCAGTCTCCAATTCTAAGTTCTCAAAGAAAGGCGCTTAGGAATTTCTAAGAGAAGTCTGAAAGCCTGCCATGAAGTTAAAGGAGTAATTGGGTTTCCTAGTTTGTGGTGCACTTTATGACACCGTGGGAACTCCTAAATCATCTCAACTCCATGGTTTAAAACCATCCTCTCTCCCTTTCCATCACACAATGCTGAAGAGTGTTGTATGCTCCTGTGATAGCAGCCAGGTAAGCCCTCAATCGGAGTGCAGAGGAACCAAGGGTTCCGCTGTACCTTTCTTAATGGGGAAAACTAACACAGATGTTTTTCAGCTTCTTACTGCTCACAGTCAAATGCACCCAAAGAAATAGGAAGCAGGAAAATCTGTGAATTCAATAGCTGTGGGAAGTCTGGGGGTTTTTTGTTTTGTGTTTTGATGTTCTTGTTTCTTTGATTTGTTTTGTAATTGTTGTTACTTTGTGTTTACATGGAGGGTATTTTCTGTTCCAACACTAGCCACTTGGACTGCACGGGTCTAGAAAACATCTTGGTGAAGAAAATATTTACCTTGCTAACTGCAAAATAAGTAAGATTTCTTTCGGGTTTCAGCATGCATGTTGTATTTTGTAATTAATAAATGCTTGTTAAGATAATCTGCAGGGCTGTGCAGTCCTATCCATATTCATACTTTGAGATACAATAAGCAATTCTCTCTTCAAACAAATAAAACAAAAGAAACTGTGTTACCCCTACAGTCTTGTATTAGTCTTTTTATAGATTTAAAGCCCTTGTACTTCTAACACTTGTAATTGTGGTTGAATAAATGTCCTAGTTTCAAGTAGTAATGGAAAGATGGTCTGTATTTATTCTGGCACTGCAAAACTGACTGACTGCTGACCAGGTTGTTCTGTTGAGCTCAGGTAACTGTTGATCACAAGAACTCTATTTAATATAGCCGTATATTTAAATAGATGACACCCAGTTAAATATTTATAGTTGTATTCTGACTGAGTTAACTTGCAGAGGCACTGAATAACCATGCTGAAACTTCAGGAAGAGATGTGTTCCACATAGGTTGTAGAGAAAGCTTGAGACTCACATGAATTTCTGATTATATATTCCTCAGAGTCAGATAGTATTATTGATTAATGCTTTTTAACAGCACTACATTGTTTGTGGTCCCATTTCATTACGCTTGCATAAAGAGAAAGTAATCTTCACCCATCTTAGAGAATTTATGATACTAGAGTAAAACATACCAAACAGAAGTACTGGTGTTAGGAAAGATGTTTTCCAGTACCTTGGGTACGCTGCTGGCCTGACCTTTTTCCTTCCTCATTTTTATCCCTTCTTCCCCTGCGTCTGAAAGTAAAAACAATAAATATTGATCAAATGAATGCATTAATGTGAAACTCCTATCAGTTGTGTGTCTGTATATGAAATCTGATCAGTTTTCAAGATACTGAAAACACAAAGCTGTTTCTATGTATTGATATTCATCCTTTCTCCCACAAATGTATTTCTGATTAGAGTAGTATAAACGTTTATATTTTTAAAGTTTGGATTTTCACTAGTTTTGTTTAAAAATGTAAACATGCAAGTGATGGCAGGACTTGCATCTTTCTGATGGAGAGGAAGAACAGAAATATCCAGTTACCTTTGTGCACAATTTAGGGAAAAAAATTTTCAAAGGGGCTGACCACTTAATAACCGAGGCAAATATGAAAATTTGACTTTGGATTTTGAGGAGGGGGTTCCACTGTTTCTGGAACTGCTTAAACATAGCCAGGTAAAGAGGTTTCCAGTTCCTTTTACCTGGAGATGCTTGTTTTCAGCCTTCTGCCTGGAGTTGACTGCACTTGCAGTTGTGTCAATGGTTTCTGAAGCTTTTCTGTAAGCTGAATTAGGAAGAATTTGATTTGGACTAAAATGCAATCAGACTTTCCTGGGAGTGATGGAAGGAGGACAGCTTGTTTTCCATAGGTCCAGATCATTTCACAGGATGTGTTAAATGATTTTAAACACCTGAAATGTATAATTGTCTTTAAAGATTACTGCAAGTGTTCTTTCTTTTTTAGTAAGTTCCTGAGGTTCCTGATGTTCTGGTTTAAAAACCCAATATGTAACAGCAGAAAGAGCATTCACAGAAAAACATAAACATGCTAAATAGTTATATTTTGGGGGCGTGGGGTGTGGTGGAGGACATATTTTTATGTTTTCTTTAATTCATGCTCTATTTTTCTCTGACTTTTATTAGAGTATTTAATATCTTGTTCTATCTCTGTGCCTGCTGGAGTTGAGGTTTCTTTCAGACTTCCCTGGATCACAGTGAATAAAGAAGAAGCCATGGCAAAAGAAAGGTGGGAACCACCCCTACTTTCCCAAAGGTGAAAAAGTTCAGGCAGCTCCCTCAGGTATTCCATAATTAGGGGAATCTTACAAATAGTTGGTGAAAAATAGGTGTAACTGAGCTGCTTTTTCAAGTGTACCCACTGGAGCAGGTAGTCAGCCTGCTGAATAGTCTCATTCATTGACCTTACTACCTGCTGTGGTTTGGACAATTGGTACAGAGTTGTTTTTAAACGTTCATGTTTAAAAACAGGTGCCAAAGATTGGGGGGGGGAGAATCCAGACTTTTACAGCCAGAACAAATAAAAGTTGTCTGAGTTCACTTTAAAAATATGGGATTTGTTTGGTTTTTTAAGTCTGGCATTTAAAATATTGCTGTTTCCTTTTCATTTACTTAAATTGAAACTTAGGAAAATTCTGTTGGTGGATGCATATAAACTTTCTGTACTCTATCCCTTATGCAAAATAAGCTTGAGTGCATGGAGCCTAATTGTTCCTGACGATTATTAATAGGACTGGTTTTAGTTTCAGTTAGCTGAGATTGGATTTTTACAAGCATTATATTGTCATAAAGGAGAGTCATAATTACTTGCTTTTAATAAAGTGTTAATGAAGTGGCTGCTTTTATTATTACAGAAAATGCATCAGGGCTGCAAAGCTTTATAGGTGACACTTACTGTATTATCTGACTCAAATCCAAGAGCTTCAATGTCTCCTGCATTTCATAGGAGAAAAATCACATGAATGGGAAGGGTGATTTTTTTAAAGTAGTTTAGCCAGTAGGCTCTCACATTCAAAGATTTAAGGATTGAAAGACAGTTATATAAAAGTGGTTCATATGTGGAACAGGTAAATATTTCCCAAACTCCTGATACAAAAAATTATCCAGATACCAGGGAAAGGTAGGGACTCCTAAACTCATGACAGACAACTTGACCAAACTGCCAGCTTGTTTCCAATGGTGATACTTTCTGACCCTGCTGTTACTGTGGTAAATGGTGGAAAAATAAAACTGAAAATTGAACTCCTGCTGGAGGTGATGTTAGATGATTTCTGCACCCATTGATGGTGAGATGTAAGCACCGGACTTTATGGATGAAAGCCTGATGTATTTCTGCTGCATACAGAAGTAAAAGTGGGTAACTTTGCAAGCAGAAATTAAGTGCTTTGAGATTTTGAGTGTGTTACTCTTGGATTTAGATGTGCAGGTTCCACTGAAGCCATTAAACCTTTCCGGACATTCATGGTAAATTGACTATACCTTTGACTTTGTAATTTTCACAGCTTAAGAATATAGCTATGGAAAGGTAATGGCTGCTTGGATTATATGTGGTTAAAGTGCTGTAATGTGACTGTGTTTAAGCCTTAAAGGATTTACTAAAGATCAGAGAAGTTGAGAGGCAGGGAACTGAATCCACAAATGCCAGGTCCCCACCTGATTCACCAACAAATGAGACATTTTCTTCTGTGTGATCTGTAACCAATAGCCAGTTTTTGTTTCTGAAACAGTTTCTCTGGCAGTAGCTTAGCTAGGGATGTAGATAAAGGTAAGGTTTCTGGGACTCCTTTTGTTAAACAGCTCATGGTCCATGAACAAGGAGGAGGTTGTTCTGCTGTCAGCAGCTGCTGCCAATGACATGCTACAGCAGAAGACTGATAGCAGATTTCAAGGAAGACTTTCTGACATGCTGATATTGCTACAGGTCTGGAGCAGAAGTAGTCTTTCACCAATCTGTAATAACCAGGATAAAGAGTTAGGACCTTGAAATGTGGGTGAGAGAGCGTCATATAGGATAGGAAATGGGATATGGACGGAAGGAGTCATTTATCTGTGTCACATAGTCCAGATTGTAATGTGGAGTCTGAATTTTATGGTTATCTCATGCAACATCTTTCTTGAGGAATTCTTGTAGAACCTGTTGGTTTCTTCAGTAACAAAAGGTAAAAGAAAAAGGAGGAGGACACTGCAACTCCTGGTGCTCAGCTTGTCTGTTTTCTGATCAAACTTCCATGAACTGGGGAAGACCTCTGAGCAGTTCACCATACTAGGTGAATGTAAGCCTATGTAATACACAAATTCAAGAGAAACATAAATGGTGTTTGGGTACAGCTGAGTTGGAAATTAAACCACCTTAAATGTAGGTGCCTTAACCTGGGCCTGAACCCAGCCTTTCTGGCTGTATGCAGGTTGTTGGACCTTAGTGCTGAAAAGGTGAAGCAGTTTTACTCTACTTAGCAGTCTGGCTGCAACCTGGTTTGAGCTGCTATAAAACCAGAGGGAAAGGTAGGGTAAATGCCTTGTGGGTAGCTTGCACTGTGCTCCAAGCTGTTATGGGAATGAGCAATCTCCATCTACGACTAGTTTGAGATTGTGTGCTGTGCGTTTGCATTTTAGGCATACTCATGGGTGTACTCATTTTGCTGTATATTAGGCTGTTGTGAACTAAGGTTTGAAACTCAATGTAATTTGAGTATGAAACTGCTATAGTTTCATTTAATTTTATTCTCACTACTGAATGGATTTAGTAGGTCTTTACAGCGCTTGAAAGTCAACTTTAGAAAACCTTTGGCAAAGGAAGTCTGTTGTCCAAATTGCATCAGTTCTATGTTTTTGATTAGAGCTTTAAAATGGTGGGTTTTTAAATGTATTTTGCCTGGCTGGGGAATATATCTAATCATTGCAGCTATAGCGTTGAAATATAAGGGAGTGAGAGTTGATAAAGATCTGTGGTGAACATCTACTCCAAGTATCTTGGAGTTCTTTACAGAAATGAAGAAGAATGTAACTTAAATAAGCGGCTGTCTTCCCTAGCACATATTCCAGATTATTCAAAGATTTGGCCACCCACAAGCTGTAGATTCCAGTTTGAGAGCTAATATAACTACTGTCTGCAGAGGAAAAAAAAATCATTGTGGTTAAGGGGGCTTTTTAACATGTAGAAAATAAGGGAGGACGTATGTAAACCCTGAAGGTTCTGAGACAGCTTGCCATGTTACTCTAAATTGTTTTTCAACGAAAAAAGTATGGAATCTGGGAAGCTAGGGCTAAAATGAATGCTGTTACTTGATATGGTATCTACGTTTTGCTTGATACATTTTATTCATGCTAGTTTCATCACATCATTTATCATTAAATCTGGTAGAGTCAATTCAACATTGCCTTATTGCCATTGCATGGCTTATCCAATTAGTATCTGGTTATCCGATTCTGTACTAGAAACAAGGCAAAATTCTGACTTTATATTTGCAATCTCATTCTGCGTGCTAGCTGTTTTTTTTTTTAAAGGTACTTCACATTTTTTGGATAAGTGAGAAGGACTTCAGTATTAGATTTAGATGCAGCAGAATCAAAAAGGATCCTTATATACAGCAGATCCATCTGCAAATTCAGTAGAAATTACAGGAATGAGGTTTGGAATTTGGTTTTTGGATTGAAACCCTTTCATTTACCAGCTTGAAACATTTTTACATAAAGCTGAGCATCTTTAAACATTCTCCTTTTTTCAGGATCTAAACATAACACTGTTTGTCCATTGAAATATTAGGTCACCAAGAATGCATGTTAGGTCATTCAGAGAGAGCTTATTGTTTCAGAAAATAAACCTCCTGTGTCTATAGACCTATGGTGCAATGTATTTGCTTACATATGTATTAGTAAGTAAAAGTAAAATTAACATTACTAGCATATTTTCTTCCTGGTTCCTTTTTATACCTGTCTAAATCCAGATCTTTTCTGGTATGTCCTGTGTACATAAATTGTATTGGACTTCAGAGTTGGATTCCACCTTGGGCTGTGCTGATGACTGCAGGATGTTTATGTGAACTATGCTAAGTTTCTGGCAGACTTCTCCCTCTGAGGCCTTCATGCAGTGCTCTATCCCTGAGACACTCATGTCATTTAGAACAGTTTTTTTTGTTTGTTTGTGCACCAGTAGTTTGCAGGTATTCTAAGGGAAAATATATTTAGGCTAGTCATGTAGGGGAGTATCAACACTGCTGGGAAACTGAGAGCTGGCAGGCTGGCAGGAGCATGACCAGAATTTCTCCAATATGTGAAATAATCTCTGGACAACCTTTAAAAGCTATTTAATAATAGTAGAGGATAGTTTTAATACTTTTTCCAGTTTCTAGGGATCAAAAATGCCAAATAAAGATAAGACAAACTTTTGCATTGACAAAGGAAGGTCTATTTTACAAACTTAATAGGGGTATTGGACATGGTTTTGTCATGTACTTTCTAAAATATTTAAAATTCCACTGGATCATCTTTTAGAAGCAGAGAGAGACCTCGCTGTAAAGATTCATATCGCTGTAAAGAAAACAATCTGTAGTTTCTAGAAAATTTGATTAAAAGCTGTCACAGTGATATTACCTATGAATCTCCCAGTTAGGGCTAAATGGTCTCATGGGAACTCAGCATCTTGGTGTTTTGAGAATGAAAAGTCAAAACCAATCATAGATCAGAATATCTATTTCAGCTGAGAGTTCACTTCTGCAACTTCAAGAGTAGAGAGCAAGTTAACACTTCAATATTTTTAAACTGTCCCTCTCCTGAAAGATGGCACGGGCCGCACTACCATCTGGCTGTTCTGATGGAAAACTGCCTTGGGCTGTTCGTTCAAAGCCCTGGGAGAAACCTCTCTCCTGAGTTCTTAACGTGCTGTCCTTGGAGTCCTTCATTCCTAGGTTACCTGAAGGTATGACACCTCAGATGCATAGATGCACGTGCTTTTTTATGTCTAATAGCTGTGGGCGGTTATTTTGAATACTTACATGCATACAACTGCAAAAAAAGTGATAGTTAACAAGACTACATTTTGTGTTTGCGTTATTTTATGGTCTACATCTAAAATGTCTACTGAAATGAAACATTTTTTGTCCTCAGTTGTACTTATATTCAGGAAAGGACTGTAGGGCTGTCCAAGTCTCAACAAACAACTTATCACCAAGGACGGCTGGCATCTAGTTACATTTAAGATGACTGCAGTGGCCTGTGAAGTAAAATATTCCTTTTTTTGGCAGTGGGGTCTACAGTGGTTTATGCAAACATGGATCAGGCCTCTGATGTTTTTTAAAGGACGTGTGTGGCCCAAATCTGTATTTAACAGAAAATGAATTTATAAATGGAGTCTTAAGAACCTAGTTCTAAGTGTCTGCAGTCAAGCTTACGGCCCATCAAAACTTTACCAGCTCCCTGTACCCCTGCAGCGCAGCACTTCTGCATTTATGCCATGTGCCACGTGCCTGGAAGGCACATAAGAAGCATCTCAAGTTTCTGTTCTTGTGCTTGGAGGACAAAGCAGACACGGTTATATTCTGCTACTTCCTCTTCCAAAAGAAACACAGTCTCTTTCTTTTGGACAGTGGTCCATTAATTGGCTAAGTAGGTGTGAGATCTCAGGGGCTGAACGTATAGATAGGCTCTTTGGAGCGTTTAGCTGCCAAACTCTAATAAGGCTTTATTGTGCAAATGCAATCTGAAATTTGTAATAATCGTATAGAATTTCATGGCAGTGGCAGATTGGATATTTTGTGCATGACACCAATATGTGACAAATTCCAAACCTATGGAAAGAATGACAGACTTGAAGCTGCTTTGCAAGATGGATATACAGAACTAGGGTAGAGACTTTTTTTCCTAATATTTTTATTAAAAAATGGACAAACAGTTTTAAACAAATCTTCCTGAAAAAGAAAAAGCCTGAAGTTTAAGAAATTGGAGTTGGAATGGTGAAAATTTCGCAATGTTTTAATTGTCTGAAAACCTAATCTTGAGGAAACCTCATACTTCCCACTAGAGATGAAGCAAACCGTGTTATAACATCAGGTATATATTTTAATGCTTAAGCTCTTTTCTCTTATGCTTTTACAATTCAGAGCACCAGTTTTTTGTTTTGAGGAAAACTACTTTTACAGTCTTTACTTTTTATTATTATTACTATTAAAGACATAATATTTAATATCATTATTAAAAGCTGTTTAATCCTCAAAAACTGGTGTTGAAAGTGCTGTGTATTGACTAAATTACTATGAATTAAAATGAAATCTTCACAAGAAAAAAAACCTAATAATACAAATGTTTCATATGTGTCCTTTATAATTCTGTAATTTAAAGCATGATCGCTTGTTATCTCTTCATTTTCTCTCCTTACTGATATTTGCCTTCCTCTGAGAACCTCTTGCCAAACAGTTCCTAAGAGTCAGAAACTAGTGCTTTGGAAAAGTTTAAATTCGTAAGTACACCAGCTTCAGGCTTGCCATCTCTTCCTGATGGGATTTCTTCTCCATCCCAGTCATTTATGAAGTTTGCATCTGGAGAACCTTTTAAAGATGAGTATTGCAATGTTCCTGGCTCTTTTTGAAGAACAGTGTTTTTTACTTTTGAAGTGTAAAAAACAACAGCAAAGTTGGTAAGAACTGGTTTTTTGAATTCTGTTTTCCCAAGGTCTGGCATTTGTTTTCTTCAGTCTAGTACAGAATGTTTTCTCTGAATTTTATTTATTGTCCTTCAATATGAGGACTTAGAAATGCTTTCTATATTCTCTATATTTTGGAGCTGATTGGACTATTGATCTTGTATCCTCCTATATATATGTATATCAGAATAATCTGTAGAGGATTATAAATATGGTTAGGAATATCAATACATCTTTTGGGGTGCATCCCTTTGGGACGGGTGGGATTGTAGGATGCTTTTGGAAACTGGTTGGTCACTACAGCATGCAAGTACAGAGAGGGGATTAGAATTGTAAAGCTCTGCACATATGCATGGGTGATCACTTTTTGGCTTCACCTCTCGAAGTAATCAGTATATAACTATTAGCCTTTTTTCTGTGTTTTTCTGGGGTTTTGTTTGGTTTTGTTTTTTCCCCTGCCCTTTGTTTCCTCGTGGATATTGTGGTTAGGCAGGTATTAAGGATTTTCATGATTATACAGACCTCCAGCTTTTATTAGTGCCCTCGTGCCAGGAATCTTGGATGCCAATGGCATGTATATACATATTTTTTTGTTTATATATACACATAAAAAAGCACTGCTGTTTCAATGGCAGTAGCTAAAATGGTAAATAAAAGTACAGATAATTGTGTATCAGTGTGCTCGGTTCATACTGTCATCTTTTAGTTTACTTAGACACAGCCCACAGGTCCAATGCTGTCCAAAGAGCTTTGGCCTTGCTGCCTGCTGTACTGTGCACCGCGAAGTTACGGTGCTCATGTGCAGTAAACAACATTTCCAGGAAGTTTTGTTTCATAGGAAAGCTAAAATGTAGATCCTCTCCCAGAGGCTTCGGGATTACTGTGTGCTGTGGTCGTCTGGGAAGCCTGAGTTGTCAGACAGGATCTGTAATTCAGAAAATTAGGGATATGTTGTACCTCCCCTTCCAGTCAGGAAGGAGCCAGTGTCAGGGGACCAGAGAACAGCAGAATGGGAGTTGCTCCAGGGCAGGAGTCATGGCTGCTCAGCAGTAAATGGTAGAAGCAGCTCTAATTCGGTCAGGTTATGAGAAGGTAAGAAAAGAGGGCATGCTGACAGAAATTTTAGCCCCATACTCATAAAAATAAACTCACTGTGTAGGCCTTAATTTCTCTAAGCTTTGAAGTTCTTAATTCTGAAAACAAAGTATGGATTAGTTTCTACTGGAAAATATAACACTAAAAGGGATTTGAGTAGGTGTGGCTATTGCAAAGAGTGCTGTCTCAGATCAGTAAAGCCGATCTCTTTCAAAACTGCTTGTTAGGCATCACACATTTTGACTTAAGTTTTGTAGGTGCTTGAAGTACTCACAGAATTGCCTCCATTTAGGCAGTGAGACATTGAAGCCCATGCCCCAGTGCTAAGTGGTGGAGGCAGTTTCATGCTTTGAATACCACTTTTATAGAGGCAACTAATTGCTGTCCTCAGATGAGGCTGGAGATAAGATTTCAGATGCATGCCTTTCTCCAGGTGGCTGACTGAGGCATTCTGGCACTCAATATACGGACATATATATCCATCCTTAAGTGTCTCGCTCTTCTTTGTCCATTGTTTAGTGGACTTTGGTACTGAATGCTCTGTAATGCCTGCATCTCTCTTTGCATCTGGCCCTTAGTGCCCACTGAGGATGAATGGCATCCACTCCCTGTAGGCAGAACCACCCAAAAGAACTAAATCATGGCAGGTGCTGTCCACATTTTAGTCAAACTTTCCTAAAATGCAATTGTAAGTACCTTCATTGATGGAGGAGGATGAGATAATACAGCTGACCAGATCTGTATTATAGTTTGTATTTAGAACAGTTAGGCAGTGGAAGATGGGGGGAGGGTTAATTTTATTTCTTTGGACTTAAGTGTTATGTTCTTTCCCTGTCTGATCCTTCCCTCATCATCTGCTTATGGCAACTGTTTGCGACAGGATAGTAGAATAAGCAGATGTTTTGATTTGACCCATTTTGGTCACTTCTAAATTCTTAAAGCGTGTCTCATTCCCCAGGATGTTTGCCTAATTCCCATGCTATGGATCGGACCAGATTGGAGGCAACTATTCTATTCTGTTTCTGCTGAAGCTGGATCACTGATGAAAACCATGAAAGATGCAGAGAGCCAGAAAATGTTTGCATAACATCTTGTTTGTACTGCAAACTTTAGTCTTGCTGCAAAGTGTAAGACCTTATTTCAGAAGTGTTCTGTTATGCAAAGTAATTTAAACGGCATTTAACAAGTGTGCTGTCATATCTATGATCCATGCTGATTTTTCATCTGTTGGTTTCGGGAGCATAGAGGGACACATTGCAGCAGCAGAAGATTCTGATATGGAATCACAGAATTCAATAGAATCGTACAACCATAGAACAGCCCAGCTTGGAAGGGACCTCGAAAGATCATCTGGTCCAACCTTTTGTGGGAAAGGGAGGCTAGATGAGATTATCTAGCACCCTGTCCAGTTGTGTCTTGAAAACCTCCGGTGATGGTGACACTACCATGTCCCTGGGGAGGTTGTTCCAGTGAATGATTGTTCTCACTGTAAAAAATTTCTTTCTTATGTTGATATGAATATACTTTACAGCAGCAAAGGATTTTGTTGATTTGTTTCACTTTGTAGTTGTATTTTTTCAGTAGTATATAATTAATATTAAAATAATACATTTTAAGAATACTCCCCTTTTCTCTTTCCTTTACACTACTGCTAATTTTTTTCTCAGCCTGTCAGTTAATGAAAGTTGCTTTCCAAAGTCTGCAAAAGGCAAAATGGCAAACTGTAAGGAAACAACAAAGGAAACCTGTTTTGCTTTCAGGCTATCCTCTTTCCAACAGCACATCAGAATGTGTTTTCACTCCCTTTAGAGCTGCGGGATTTCTTCTCCTGAAGAGTCTCTGGGCTGGTGGAAGTGGGTGTAAACGGAGAAGACTGTTAGCTTTTAACTAGAAATGTGAACACTGCACATGTCATACATAAAATGTGCAAGCAATAAATTTTAGAAATGAAGGCTTATCTCTCTTGTCTTTCAGTGATTCTTTCTATGCATTTCTTTCCATCTTCCATACGTTTTAGCTTTGCTGTCTGTTTCTCCATGTATTTGATGCTTCCTTGTACTATTTACTGTGTTCTATCTATGCCTTTCAGCATGGCATGTGTGGAAGAATTTGTTGCTGCTCCTTACATCAGCTCTTGCATTATCAAGCAGGGGTTCCTTGGAGCCAAGCAGCACGAGTAGGGTGAGAGTCCTCTTTTGAAAAATGAGGCCCAGACAGCGAAGCAAATATGTTTTTGAAATTGGCTAGAATAGAGGCTTTAGATAGCAAGAAACTGCTGCATTGTACACTATATTCTTGCTGCAAATGGTCTGACCATATTGACATAGAATAACTGCTTTTAAGTAGAATAATTTAACTAGCATATAGGTTAGGTCATATTTTACATCTCTTCAAAAACACTATATCCAAAACTCAGTATTTAGCGTTAGACCTCCAAAGATGCTGATCTGTCCATTGACTCACTTTGAAATGTGTTCCTATAAAAATGCAAGCTGAGACAAAAGCCAGCAATCCTGAAACTTCAGAAGGAATCACCATTTACTACAGGTAAAAGCTTTGAATTTTCTAATTTTATTATTATGATATCTGTCATGCTGTCTGAGAGCAGAATTTTCAGCCTGTCTCATCTTAAATATTATCCTTCCCATTCAGCAGAACTGAAGATCATCTGAGGTTGAGTGCTAGCCTGGATGTACTGGATAAAAATTCAGCTCTTAAATTTCTCACTCATTTTGCTTGTACACACACAAAAAAAACCACCTGCTTCTTGGCTCTTAGCTCCGAGAAGCTGCAGAGTGACTCAGGCTTGTGATGAAATGTTTCTGCTGTGATGACAGCCCAAGAATGCCATCTGCTTGATCAGGTCAGCTTTGGAATTCAGGGCACTTTCCTTTTGTTTATGTCCGTGATCTTGACAGGAGCTTCTTCCAGCAGGAAACAAATACGGATATTTTTATGATATGCCACTCGTTTCAGATTTCTTCTTGCAGTTGCTCAGTTACTTGTTTTCTTCAATTTTATTTGAACTCGGTGAGACTGAAGAGCCTCCTTGCTATCTGAGAAATCACTACCAGGTTTCCCAGTAATTCTCTGGAGTCTTGACATGTATCTCCAGCTTATTCTCCCTTGAGCAAAACATGATTTTAAATATTTTCAGTGGCTAAAGCCAGACTGGGTCATTACAATAATTCATTCCGACTGTCATAACACAAGCCAAAGAAGGTTGCCCCGTAGCTTCTGTTTCTGCCCAAAGCATATCTTTAAGGACATAACATCCTAGCCTTTATTTATCTGTGGGTTACTCTGGTTGCTTCACACACTGCTCCTGATTCTCAGGAGGAGACTTCCTACTTCACACCACATAGGGGAGCTCCCTTTAGATGATTTGTTATCACATCTTTCGAATGTTTGGCAGGAATTTTCTGTTTGTTGTTGTGGTTTTTGGTTTGTCTGGGTTTTTTTACTTTTAAATGTGAATTCTGCATTAGACTATTGTGCAATACCACTTTAGTGTGCAAGGAGAACTGAATTTTGTAAAACTATATGGCCTTGTTTTGATTTGGGAGAATCTAAGCATCAGGAACTACCATATATGCCTACTTCAGACACACAATCTGTCCTAGATCTCCAAAGGAACTTGGTTTTTCTTAGTTTAGTATTTTGAGAACGCTTTTCTCTCTCTCAAATACTGCCTTAAAAATTAGTTCAATGGTTCCATTTTCGTGTCTTTTTCTTTTGATCAAATTTTTATCCTGTCTCCTTCCTGCTTGTTTGGATATGATACATATTCTATCTTTTGGATACAGCATATGTGTAGCTATCTATTAATATATACGTGCATATATCTGCATATATTGTACATAAGTGTGCAAATTGGATAATAGACTTGCAGAAATAAACTTTACAAATATGCTTTTTTACAAAAGACATATTTTGTTATATGGAGATGAAAAGTTATCTAACATCACCTAATTTTCAGTATTTGTTTCCAACACCATTTTCAGGCCATATATAAAAATCACAAATCAAGCTTTTATTGCAAAATATTCATTAGTTTTGGGAAAGTGATGTAAAAAATTAATCCAGACAAAATTACGAAATTACATAGGAATTATATAACCATTTTTTTCTAATCTGTGAATTCAACTGACTTAAAAATTCAACTTTTATACCAATTGACTCCAAGAGATATTTATCAGTGCTAGTTAAGCTACAGCAAAACTTTGTAAAAATTCTATTTAATATGTTTATCTGCAAATTGAAAAGAAAGAGGAGCATTTTTTCCTTATCAAAGGAGGAACATTCCTTGAACTATTCTTGAGACTTTACCCTTAGGTGCATCAAAATCTTTGCTTTTTCAAGTATCTTCTTTTTTCTTTTCTCTTTTCCAAAACAGTTTTATACAATGTAATCATCTTTTGAGAATTATTAATTAATGTTTTTATGTCTAGAGCTCAGTTAGCTCATTCATTATGCTTCAGAACAGGGCTGTTCCCAAAAGCGAAATTACGAGTAGTTTCAAAATTACTTCAGGCTCTATACACTAAAACTCATCTCCTTTGCAAATGATGAGGAGCAGAGTGACAGATTGGACTGTTCACAGAGCAAATGTCTAGACTGGTCCCCTGCGTCTGTAAGTAGAGTCTATTGGATCCTGACTTTGTCCATGTTGACAAAAGTCCTGCCCTTGTCAAAGGTTTTCTATGAGGATAGTCTGCTAAATTAGTCTGAAGTGTATCTTTCAAGCTAGAAAATGAGTTTAAACAGGAAAGGCTAAGGTAGAAATAAAGCTGTGGCAGCGAATACGAGTCAACAAAGGAATGCTGTCAAGCCTGGCAGGCCCAAAGCCCACATGAAGCATTTCACAGTGTTTCTATTGACAGATGCGTGACTGAACTTGCATCTGGCAAGTTCTGCTGAGAGACACCAAAACAGCTCCTTTTTTTTCGCCAGAAGAGGGGATATAAAACCCTTTCTGTGACTTGCCAAAGGCACACAAATAAATTTGGGACACCGATTTCTATTTGAGACTGTGGTAGCAGGTTGTACTTTTCCTCTGACTGTCATTATTAACTCTTCACAAGTGCTACATCACATCTTCCATTGCTAATGTCTAGTTGACCCTGTTAGATTTGTTGTACTTCCATTTGAGTTTTTGGGAGGTTGCCTCTTCTCTAGCAGCTGCAGCTTTACAGGAGGATGCTCCTCAGCATATTTCATGCCTCTGGCCCGCTACACAAAGTGAATTCTGCTTTTTGATATTTGGGCCTCTGAGCACATTGGACATGTCTATACAGCTGGCACCAGACTCTTGCACTTCTGCAGAAGCCAGCTGGATGTGAAGCAGGCCTCGACTGGAAGCTACGTGATCATCCTAGAGTGGTGCAGCACCTGAGCACTGGTATATGTATCAGTGAGGGGACATCCATGCTGAATGCAGCTGCTTCCAGGCCACCACTGCTTTGTATGCAGCAGCCCAGGGTGTAAGCAGAGTCTGGTTGCACTTGCCTGTGTAGATATCTCTGCTGTGTCCAACAGATTGTGTAGAACTGCCAGTTCTGGTCACCTAAAAATAAATTCTCAAACTACAGTGAAAAGAAATAGTTGTACCGTTACAGAATATGAGAAGAGTAGAAAAAGAATGCTGCTGGAAAGGGAGCGTTTCTTTTACACCAGACTATTTCCATCAAAATGCCAGAGCATACAAAACTGGGAATTGGCAGGAGCCTCCTCCACGCAGCAGTTCTCTGTTGGACGCTTAGGGGAAAGCAGCTTTGGAGCTGGATGAGTGGGGAGGCTGGAAATCCTATTGTGTGTGCTTATGATTTTGAACAGAACAACTTCTTCATTCTAAACTGCAAAATATGGTAGTTGGTATGTGGCAAATGGTAAGGTTTGTAACAAATACGCATAACTGATATCGGAGTATGCTATGAAGCAGAGGATCCAGAGACAACAGCTTTGGTGTCTGTTACACTGCGTTCCTAGAACTTCCCTTGGTGATTGAGCGATTTTAAAGAAAGTGAAAGATAAATACTTCCACACCCATTGGAAAAGGAGATATTTTCCTTTTAGCAGAGAACATCTGTTGTAGTTAAACGTATATGAAATACTTTTTTCTGAGAAATCAGAGTTACTGCAGTTTTTACAAATAGTAAAGACTGAAAAGAGGCCAAGAGTCCTTATGAATTAAAGGTCCCCTTCTATATAGAAAAGAAATGCTTCCTTTGTATCAACAGAGATTTTACCATAACATCCGTGACTCACATAAATTTTAAAAAAAATAAACAAAACAAAACCCAAACAAAACAAAAAAAACAAACAAACAAAAAACCCCAACAACAACAAAAGAAAAGAAAACAAAAAACCCACAACCCCACAGCCTCCTCCCCAAGAAGAACTCTGGAGCTGTTGTCTTTCCTCATTTTAAATAGATGTAGTTTGTGTTAGTATTCTGGAAATGTAGGTATATTAAAAGCCCTGCTTTACACACTAGACAATGTGAACAGCTAAATATTTGTGTAAGTGACATTAGGTAGCATTAGTCTTTGTCTCTTAAAAAGGCTAGTCCAGATAATAGTATAAGAGCCACCTTCTTTAGCTCAAAAGTTGACTCATGCTTTTAGTTACTGATTCAGCTGAACAAGTTCTGCTTACAGCACACGAACAGCCCCATATAATCACACAAACTGCTCATGTGATTCAGAGAACAATTATCTTTTTGGTTAGTATGATGGTGGTTTTTTTCCCTCCGTAAAGAAGGTCAAGAGTGACAGAAGACAGTTTAATTTATCTTTTAAAAATACATTTGATGCTCTACTGATAGAAGCAATGTTTTGGGGCTGATTTATGGCAGGAGGAGCCTCCAAGCATGGGTTAGGAGAAGTAGAATCTACTATTACATTAGCCAGCGCTATAATAAGAGACAAATTTTGAGACTCAAAAGTGAATTTGATGAGAATTTAAAAAAAAAAAAAAAATCCAATCTAATCAGTCCTGAAGGCTTTTTTACTTTTTCTAGCTGTTGCAGTTAGATAAATAGGTATAGTTATACATCAAAAAATGTAGAGGAACGGAAAACACTATAAATATGCCTTGTTTGAGGACCAAGTACAGCTTTGATACTTGCAACGTTGCTTACAACTAGGTGTTCTATACTAGCCTGACTTAATTCAGTGGCGTATGGATTTGCCCAAAGTAGGTATTGATTTAAAAAAAAAAAAAAGGAAGTGTCCAAATTGTTTAGTGCTGCTACAACTTAACACCTAGTTCAATCTATGAATTTCCAGTTCATCTATACATAATTTTCACCCTGTCATGGATTAGTTAAAGCTTCCAAAATGGCCTAAGGGAAATGTAGAACATTGATTTACAGTGCTACTAATGCAATGTTAGAAACGAGCTGTTATGCCTTGAAAGAGCAGCGGAAGTAGCTATATGCAAGACGTGATTGTTTTTATGTGAATGGAGATAAAAGTGACATGGTTGATGAAGTGAGCTGTTGGAAAATGTCATTATACTCCTCAGTAACTAAATTCCCTCTGTCCCCCACGAATGGAAAGAAATCTCAATAATGTTTTAAAATCTGAGTTTCTTTTTAGAAAGCACTTTTCATTCAAAAAATCTTTTATTGGGAAAATTTTGTAATATGTTTTTCCCTGAAACCCTTTTTCTTCTAAATATTATTGTGAAAGGCTGGGAAGTTTGTGGCTCAGTTTTGTTATTTCATATGGGCTTCATTTTCTCTTACTAAAAGCAAATTAAATTTTGTGTGTGTATGTATATTTATAATGAGAGAGAGAAAGGAGGGCACTCTTCAACCTGGAAAAGGTGACAGAAGACTAAGAAATATTTTCCCATCACTAATTTAGCCATTCCACCTTAGTTATATATGGTCAACTAGTAAATTTCTCTTTCCAAACTGGCCTTTGCTCATAAAACACAACATGTTTACTTTGGCTGCAGGAGCTTTAAGCAGATGTGGTTCGAGAGGCAGACAGTGCCAAGTTAGTTGAAAGGTCTATTAAAATGTCTTAAAGTGGGCAAGGAGGAACAGTGCTACTTATTTATTTGAACTCAAATTATTAAAATAAGGAACTGCTTTCTGTGGTAGTAGAGAAAGCGTATTTCTTCCTAGCTGAGAGTGTAAGATACCATTGGCAGATGGCTGTTGATTATTTGTAGACTTACAAGAAATCATTATCTTCTGTTACTTGAACTTATCCTCTTCTATAGACCTATTTTGTTTATTTAGCAGTTTGTGAAAGAAAAAGAGTAAAATTCATATTAACACTGAGGATGGAGAAAATATTTAAATTATTAACAGTGGTTTGAGTTTAGCCTGGGAGGATACTGGTTTTTCTGAAGCCGGAATGCAGTTGGTTTTTTGTTTGCCTGAGGACTGAAGTCCACAAATAATGGCAGGTCAACTGGTCTGTGAATAGCTTTTAATTTGTAATGCTTAATGCATAAATTGGTATTCTTTTCATTGCATTTTGAGTTTCAACTTAGATTTTAAAAAATTATGTGATGAAATACAGAAATAAATTATTTCCACAAAACACCTTATAAAAAAGAACTAGGCATACAGCTGTGTCTAAAACTGAGTAACACAGTTTGGCCCTTCTGTTTCTCCGTGTTTTGCACATCTTTGTCACTGTTCCATACCTTCCACCTTTTGTTAGTCTTTTTTTCTTTTGGTTTTTCTAATTTTGTTGAGACTGTAATTTTTTATTGTCAGCAACGTATTTTATTATAGCCTTTTTTAAAAATGTACATTTATTTTTCTCATTTCCTATATGTAATAATATTTCTATATGGTATCACATAATTACATATGTAATTATTGCATTGTCTGTTCGTGTATGCTTAAGGATAAAGTGGAAACAAGCCACGTCTCTTGTAATCCATTTGGCTACATAGAACTAAATGAAAATAGCACCTTGTTGGAATTGTTTGTTGAGCACTTTTATGTCATTACTATAAATATGAGAAGTCTGCTATTATCTTCCATTGGTTTTCATTGTCAAAGGTTTATATATAATGGACAAGAGACATTATATTTTGATGAAAGCAGAAGGATTAACCCTTTTCCAGAACTGGAAAAGCAATGTGGTTGTGAGAGATAATAACCAATATGAAATTTTGCTTTAAGCTGGTTCATCATAACACTAAAATTCCTCTGCATGACTTTTTGAACAACCTTATGTCCAATTCCTTATTTCACTAGAACAGAAGAAGTGCACAAAGGTATGTGGTGGACTGAGAACTCCGTGGTTGAAAAGAATTTTTTGCTTACCACAGCCCACCCCAGCCATCCTATCAAAGCAGCTTCAGCACCCTCCAGTAGTATTCACATACTCATATTCAACATACAAATTATTTCTTATGTTCCTTTGCATTATGCTTTCTCATTATAGTAAGAGAAATGAACAGAGAAGACCTGTTCATACACAGGTCACCACAGGTGACAAACACCTCAGGGTTCATCTTCCTGCCTCCAGACTAGAAATCTCTCTTAAAGGAGAAAGTGTTTGTAAAGAACAAAAAGAATACATACCCGAGTGCTAAAAGTATTCTTACGTTTCTGTTTAAAACTAAAGGTGTCTCTGAGTAATCCCCACAGATGTAACATTATGGTTACCTTTAATAACTACAATTAGTTATTACTACAACTACAAAGCCTACAATTTCATATGTGTTTTACTTCAAGAGTTTAAGTGTTCAGTCTAGCACAGAAAATGTCATCTGCATGGGACAGGAGAGACTGTATTTAGAAAATTTACCCCTTGACTATTGGAGTACCAGATTCTTGCCCTTCTATTTCCCAGTAGTGCCTATTTTGAGGAGTAGTATTAGTTGGATTTAGATGTAAGGATGGCAAAAGGCGGCTCTCAGCTTACATTGTAGTAGTGTAATTTGTTTCACAAAAAAAAAATTCTTTAATAATAAAAAAACAGAAGCCAAAGGAAGTAATGTCTTCAACATTTGTGGCATTTGCAAGTTACTTTCCATATTTTAAGTGTGTTCAAGCTCTTTTTCTTTGTAATATAATGGTGCTTCCTAATTTAATAACTTTCAAGATAATCTTTGGCCTAACAAATGATTGGAATAAACCTGAGAAAACTAGGAGATGTTTTTGCAAAAGTTAACCTTAACATCTAAAATGCCAAGAGGAGAACAACTTTATTCCGAATTTGACATGTCTCTTATTTTTAAGCATTGACTTGAAATAATTTCACGTGTGTTACACGTTTATCAAAGTGTGTGTTTTTATACCTCCTAAATTGTACCCCCTACATTTCTGCAAGACACGTGCTTCTTTCTTACTCAGTAACCCTTTTTTTTTTTACCCCCAAAGTGTCATAACCATTGGAATAGTTTATGTATATTTGCAGGGGCAGGTACTTGCAGGTTCACATTTTATGAGTAATATGTGCTACTGTGATCTGTTAATTCAAAGTGATTTGGAGGCAGAAGGATAAGCCACCAGCATGTGGATAGAGTCCAAAGCACAATGCTAACTGTCATCCCGCTGTTTCTGTGCTTTAACTCTGGGACATGCCATGTAATGAATTACCTTGCATCAAAACAGCAATGTGTGAATATGTGCTTAGTAGCCTGCGGTAAATGTGAAATTATGAGAGTAATTAATTGTAGTCTTTATCTTTATAGGCTAAGCCAGAGTTTCACAGCTGAGCCCATCTAGTGAGCTGCTGCCACCAAAAGGTCATCTTCTCTGCCCTAGCTCTGTCCTCTTTTCCCCCTTGTGTGCTCTCCTCATTCCCTTAGGCCATGTGTGGCAATTGTGAGGTTCTTCTGGGACCTGCTTTAGCTGAGATAGCTAAAACTAATCAACCTTATTTGCTGGTTTAGTTTTCTCCCATTTTAGAAAATTAAAGACCATTACAGAGATGTTTCATCAGCATTGGACTGAAGGAGTGAGCAGAGGAGGAACAGGTCCATAAATCACTTAGCATGTTTCATAGTCCGTATTTTTAATTCAGATCTTTGGCTCTGGCCATGAGCACAACAGATAGTTACTACGGTTTAGCTGATTTTTTTTTTTTTAAACCTGCATCTTGCATGGTTAGAAGTAAACTGAAGTCCTGAAAATGAGGTATGTTGCTATTTATCTTTTATAACTTTAAAAAGGCTGATTATGTCAGTGCACTCTCGACACTTGAAATCCTTTCGGATTACTTAGTAGTTTGGGGCATCTTGAGTTAAAAAGTGATGTTCTGCACGAAATCAAACCAGTCTGGGTTCAGATCTATGATGGCGAGTAATTTCAAACTGCTTCATACTGGAAAACAAGACTGGAGAGAAGTGTATGTTGGAGGAAGGGGTCCAGTGCTTGACCGGTCCAGCTCCTCTTTTCCCCTGTACATCCATGACTACATACAGCCGCCACAGCAGCATCTGAACAAATCGGATAGCCGGTCCTCCAGTGCAGAGGTGCAGGAGTCCGGGATGTGGCCACCCTCCTGCCCACCCTCCAGCCACAGGCTGGTCAGAGCTAGTGGCAGGCAGCTGCAGGTGGACCACGCTGGTGGGCTCCGCTGGATGTGGCAGCGCAGCAGCCGAGCACCGAGGCTGGACTCGTCTTGTGTGTGGCTCATGCCACGGCAGGGGAGTAGGACAAGCTGTGGCCTTATCCTGCGCTAGAGACTGCAGAATTTACAAACTTCATAAATATTAAGGAGAGCTGTTTCTTAGTTAAATACTTTTCTAAACCGATAGAGAAAATAGAGCGTGAATGAAACCAGGAAACTTCCATTAGTACAAAAACAACTGTACAGACTTTTATATAAAACTTGGATGCAAAAGAAAACATATGTACTATTTCACATCATTCTGTGAACTCTAGGTTATGTCTTGAAACAGTTCTGAAAGGTATAGTCAAAAGATGAGACTATAATGGCATTTGGTTTGGTAAATAACAAATATAGTGGTACCACTTGCTAGTATTTGATATGTTCTGCATGTTTTTTAAGACCTATGTCTTATATAGTTCAAATATTAGACTCCCTGAAGTTAAATTAATTATTTTGAATCCCTCAACTTTTCAGTAAGTATTTTAATTACTTTTTAGTTCCTGCCTTTAAACTCATGACATTTGCTTTACTGCAAAATTGTTATCATTTTCCATGCCGGTCCTTGACAAAGATGGACTGTGCTGTTCCAAGGGAAATGGAATGAGGTCACCTTGTGGAAATGTTTGTCCTATAATAAACATCACAGGAGGAGAGAGTAAAAATGGAACATAAAAGCAACAGAAAGAAAATCGTCAGCTAGTGGCAACAGCTGAGAGGAGTAGAAGAAAGTATGTGGCAACAGGAAAGTGTGCAAGAGGAAAAGGAGAGAGCAGTGCAAAAGGAGGTGGAGTGGAAAGCTGGAAATGAGTTCCCATTGTTCAAAAAGGATAGCACGGCAGCTTTGCATACCCCAGCAACAGGGGAAGGTCAACATCTGTGTATTCACTGAAACACAGACAACATGTTTAAGTCTGAATTTAAAACTGAATGTTGGCTGTAGATGATCCTACAAAGAAACTGTCAGAATGCAATGGCGTACTTTGTCAAGCAAATGTCCCTGCAGCCCAGTGTGCTGACTTACAGTAGTCCTAAGCAGATGCTTGGGGAAGAGGAGGAACAGGGTAGGGATTCTAAAAAATGAAAAGGCTGTTCAATTTGATTTTGATTTCATATTTCTTGGGATTTTAGTCACAGTTTTTGAATACTTGGAAATGACAATACTTCTGTGTCTAAGTACACCTCTCATGCTGTCTGCTTTCTATTTCCTGATAAAAATTTAGTTTCTTGGTATGTCTTAGAAAAGTCGTCTTCTATTTTGTTAGAAAAAAATATTAAAGATAGTTTTTAGATAACAAATATTGTCTCCTCTGCACAATTTTCATGTCTTAGATTTTGAAAATGGGGACACTTTTACTTTTTCTACCAGAAAAAAAGAAGCTAACCAGCATAACTTCAGCAAAGTATTGTGTCTTTCCCCTCGCAGCTTTCTGAAAGGAACCTGATACTTGGGTAACAGTAGTGCTAATATGCCAATAAGGATTTAATAGTCTTATTTCAGTTACATAGATTATACTTAGGCAACCTTGACATGATGGATTGTTGTTTTCCTCTGTTTCCTAAAATAGGGTATGATTCTTATGTACTGCTCATTTTGAGGACGGAATAAGCTATCGATCGCTGTATTCATCCAGACCCCGATGTAAGAGCACCTGCCAATTGCTGTGTATTATATTTGCACATACACTGCCATCTACAGAGTGGCCTAACGGAGGATTATGATGTTCGTTAATGCCACCCATCTGGGTGGCTGTCCTGAAAATAGCTAGATAATGCTACTCAAGGTAATGCCCCAAGCACATTGACTGCAACCACAGCCTACTGCGCTTCCTTACAAACACCAAGCTATCATCTAAAATACAGATGAGTCACATTATGGTCATTTTGGTTCTGTCTGCTTTAGAGTTCATCACGGCATGCAGTTTTGCTCTCCATGGCCTATTCTGTCATTTAAACAATTCAGCGTGTACAATCTTTTTCTTTTCACCTATTTGCCACATTATTGGGGAAGACAACCTCTATTATTCAGAGGATCCATGTATTGTTTGATGCTGGGGTAGGGAGCTGTGAGCAGTGGCACTTGTGAAACATTACCCCCAAAATTATACCTAGTTGTATCCTGAAACTTAGACAGATTCTGTCCTAATGGATCACTTAGTACAGGCCCAAAGCTTGTCTTTGCAAAACGCAGATGTTCTTAGTTAAAGATCTAGATGTTTCCCCCAACATTATCATTATTCTAGTTTTTTCCTTTGTGTAAATTGCTGAGTAGTATTCTTTGGGGTTTTTTTGATACTATTTTCTTCTGTACCAATAATCAGTGGTGGTTTCTATGCTCCATATAAGTATTAAGTATTAGAGAAAGATAAATACTGAGCTGAAAGATAGCCTTAGTATGATTTAGCCAGATTCTTGTTCCTGTCTTTCATGTTCAGCAGTTATTTTCAATAGATCTATTTTTTATCCGAATTGTGTGCTATTTGTCTTTTCCCATGTTTCACAAAGAATATTTGGTGAGCGTATCTTGGAATCATTGTTAAGGTTGAGTTGTCTCCCAGACACCACTAAAACAATGTACATGGCTGATTTTTCCATGGAAGACCTTAAGTGTGATTTCATATTTATTCTTGATCGAACTCTGTTCACTGATTTATTTCTTTCTTTAATGTAAAGTGAAAGTCGATAGCATCACTGTTGCTGTGCCATTGGGTGTGTGTGGTACCCATGGTCATCCTGTCCAGAGGCAGGAGTCACCTGTGACAGCGCTTCCTCTCTCTGGCGGCAGAGTGGAGGACCGTGTCATGGCTGATGTGGGCCAGCGATGCCACCCAGACTGCAGGGGAGCAGATAATACTGGAAGCTGTAAATACAAGGTACTACTGCAGAATTTGCAAGTTGAATTATTTTTGCTTTCTGTAAAAATTTTCCAGGCTATGATCAGTTTTTCAGTATTGTCACTTCTCATACCCCTACAGTCAAGGCACACAAAAAGTATTCTGGTGAAAGGAATGTTTAAAATGATGTTTTGTCATTCAAGAGGAATAGTATTTATAAAAGGTTGGTAACTAACCTTTCCCTGAACTGTGTAGTGAACGAACATGACAGTGGACTTTTTCAAATGAAAATGAAATCTTTGAGAAGAGTAATTAAACTGTTGCAAGCTCTGGGGAGGGTAAGGGAGTGAGTGCTTTCGGAGTATTAAAAGTTGAAGAAAAATCACTGATAAGTCAGTGAGGAAAGCAATCACAGAATCATAGAATCGTTTAGGTTATCTGAATTGGTTTAGTAAGGAACTAACCCTTTTCTCATCCCCCAAATAATTAACAACCAATTCCATCCTTAACCTAATTTAAATTTGGCAAAGTAAGACAAATTTATCAAACCTTTAATAATCTTGTGGCAGAATTATGAAATACACGTATGCTTTGAACTCGACCCAGAAAATGACTTAATGCAAAAATAAATAGCTCTAATGCTGTTTCCTGGAAAGCATTAAAAATGAAAATTCAGCACTTGGAACTACTGATGTGATTGGTAATAAATAATCCACCGTCCTGTCAGGAATTGCGCATGGGGCATTGACAAGTGATTTATAACTGAAAGATCAGGCTGAGTCCACTGGAAAATGGTCATAATGAGGAAAAGGCTGGTGATCTGCAATCTCCCATATGCTTGCAGAAAGTCACTGAACTTGGAGAGAAGCTGAAAAGCAATTCTGACACTGGAGGATCCACGAATGAGATTTTTTGCTGACAGAGTTACTCAGACTTCTTATATTCTGTTTAAGTTCAGGTTGTCTCTGGTGCAAGATTTGCTTACCAGGTTAGACAATCCAGAGCAGAGTATTTACGTGAGCTATAACGATAGTTTCATTGCTTTCAGTGAAGCAGCTATGTTAGTTCGATCTTGCTAATTCCTTTATGCTATAAGCAATCTGCAAATCTATTGGCAGCCTTTTGAAATGTCACCGATTTGGTAATCTTAGGCTGTTAGTAAATTGAGCTGTGCCAGGGCCCAGGCCCAGGCCCCGGCAGGCAAATTGTTAAGCTCTCCTTGTCCTCCCCGTGGCCCAAAGCAGCTGCCATGCTCCCAGACCACCCTCGGGCACGCTTCAGGAGTTAGGGACTTGGCCAGCCTAGCAAATGATCGCAGTAGGCGTTTGGATGGAGCCTTTTTTATTCTTTTTTTTTGATATTTTACTTGTGTATGACCAGACTGTGCCAGTTGTGCTTAGGGCCAGAGAGCAGCAGGCAGTGGCCCTCTTCGGCTTCCTGGCCTGAGAGGTAGAGAGGGAACTACCAAAACATACAAAATGTTCTGCAATCTGTAAAAAATACGTTGGTACCAAATAGCAAGTACTTTAATGAAAAATGTTGTCATGTAAAAAAGATGTCCAAAGCCAAAAAAATTTGATAGAATTATATTAATTTGGTGATTCCTAAATGCAGCTCCATATAAGGTAAATTTTATTATGTCAATCCATTCCATAAATACATTAGAAATACATTATTCATTATATCCTCAGATAATAGCTTGGAGTTGCAATAAAAGCTTGAAGTTGTAGGGCACAGCAAATAAGCCAAGTCCTGGCGGAATAGAAAGGTAAATGAAAATGTGATGTGTGCACTCATACGCTTTGGAGATCCAATGGAAGATATGCTGAATCTTTAAAAATTGCATTCAGTAACTGACTATTACAGGAAAATAAAGCTCAATCAGCAACAGCTGTGTTTAGGAGAAACAATATTGTCTGGTACATTTCTCTCTCACTCCATCTTATATTATTAAGGATATTCTCCTTTGATTTATACCGCAAAGTAATTTAGGCCAAGATTATTAAAATGCATACTTTTCTTTCTCCAAGTTACTTTTAAAAGGCAGAATTATCAATTTTCAAGGCAAGCCCTGCTAAACTGTTTTAGCAACCACAAAGTCTTAAGTCTTTAATTTTAAGAAGGCTGCGTGCTGCGTTGTGGCACATCCATTTTTAAATGAAGGAAGAGCATTCTGCTGATTGTAACAGGCTGCTTAGGTCTTCTGCACAAATGAAAATTATGATGTTACATTTAAAAATATGTTTGGCAGCTTTATATGCAAAAATGTGTTAAAAAGTAAGTGCTTTTATATTCTTAATGCTATTGGAAGACGATACCAATTTAGGCATAACGGAAGCAGATTTTCTTTGGAGCGCTCTCCAGTTTTCTCTGATTTTAATACTGCTCCTGTTGGTAAGGTGTGTGAGGATGAGCATGGGGGTAGGTCTCATGGTCAGCGCGCAGATCTTTGCAGGTGATGACTACCTGCAGCAGAGCTCACGGATCCTCCAGCTCACACTTGAGGAGTCCCTAAGAACATGCTGGGATGCAGGGTGACCCAATTGAACAGACCTCCTTAAAGAGGTGGTGAGCCATTACAAAGCTTGTATTAACAATATAACTGCAAGAAGCACAAACGTTAATATTTAGTCTTGAGCCCTGAATCAGCCCAACTAAGGTTAGGGACATGCCTAACTTTAGAAGTGCTGATCACTTTCTAAAAGTGTCTTCCATGTTTTTATTTTGTTATGCAGAAGTAGAAACACAAAAAGTATTGAGCATATTGAGCGATATTGAGTAATTCCAATGTCAGGCACTACAGGGCTAGACAGGGGAAAGGTGGGTTTTGATATGAACAGATTTCAGGTGCAGTATGGAGTTGGAAGGAGTGGATGGGAGGGCACTTGGATGATACAAGCTTCAGTGGGAGAGAATTTGACAGTAAAATCTCAGGGGAGGTGCAGACTTGACATTAGGAAACATTTCTTTACCAAGAATGTAGTCAAACACTGCAACGGGTTTCCTAGAGAGGTGGTCGATGCCCCAAACCTGTCAGTGTTTAAGAGGCATTTGGACAATGCCCTTAATAACATGCTTTAACTTTTGGTCAGCTCTGAAGTGATCAAGCAGTTGGACTAGATGATTGTTTTAAGTCCCTTCCAGCTGAACTATTCTATTCTATTCTATTCTATTCCAAAAGGATTGGAAAGGAATTGGAAGTAGAGGGGGAAAAGCAAGAAGTTTTGGGGGAGCATTGTGGGAAAAGGAGATGGATTTTGGTTGAGAACGGCAGTGGGTGGCATGGCCAGAGTTTAAGAGAGTGGAACTTCGGGAGGCGAATCATTGGCATTCTTGGGTAGGGAAGATTAGATTTGGGAAGAACTGGGACAAAAGAAGTAAAGCCAGGGGCTTTAGGGGAGAGGAGTCTGGGGGAGAAAGACTGGAGAGATGGGAGGTTCTACAGCAAAATGACGCTGAGTCAAGATCAGCTTCAGCTGCCAGAGGCCATTTTCCTCTCCCAGACATATGCATGGTTTTGAAGTATCTTCGCCCTGACTTTTTGCCTTCGTAAAGCCCTATGTTTCAAATTTCAGGGACCTATTTTCTTAAAACAAACACCAAACAGCTTTAAGATTCTGATTTTCCTGAAATTCCAAGTTAACAAACAAACCCAGCATTCGCATTCTGTCCTTGATTCTCTGCTTCCCCACTCCTCCTATATAGAAAGTCTGTGGAGCGTAATTGAAAGCTGTAGCTGTGACAGCTTTTATGCTTCCCTTTTACAGACTTGTTTTGGGGCACGTTGATTTGTGTGTGTCCTGGTGTGTAAGTTCCCACATCAGGCTAAGATACATCTGAGAACCTCTTATAACAAAAGCTCTAGTAGAACTGGGTCAAATGTGTTTAAGTAAATACGCTAGAGATACAAGACAGTAAAAAAGATAATAATTTAAAATAATGTAATACTAAAAATCAAATAGTTTGCAAGATGATTAGGTGTGAAGTACTCTTGTTAATATTGAGCAAACTAATGAGTTCTTTTGAGTTATCACCATCCATTATTTAAATTCAAGTATGAAGGAAGTGTGTGGCAAAGATAAGCCCATACTTGCACTTTGTAGTATGAGCTGTAAGATAAGGTATGGAAAAAGTTGTGTTGGTGGCTTCCTACGCCAAAATTGGGCCCTCCTGTATTAATGTATAATACAATAACTCTGATAAGATGATTTTTCACTTTATTGAGATGGGTACTTTGAAAATGTTGCAGCTTAGTCTAACTGTGTCCGTAGAGTGGAGTGTAACAGTTGGCATGGTGAGGGTCATCTGGAATCTGCATTGAAAGTTAATTTTTGTCCCTTCAAAAGCCACTTTTCAAATCTTCAACTTTTAGGTAAAATAAGGCCAACATCACAATTGGTTGCTGAGGAGCCTAAAGTTCAAAATAGGATTATGGGGTAAAATTTATTCATTAAATGTTACTGGGTAGACTGTGAAAAATACCTAAAGCATTTCCCGCCCTTTGGCCTAAAAATAGCCAAATCAGTTTAGAGGAAATCTTGGGAGGTAGCAAAAAAACCCCAAAACCAAACCAAAACAAAAAACCCCCCAAAATAAAACAAACAAATAAACAAAAAAAAACAAAGAAACTTGTATGCCAGGTATCCGTTCAAATCTTGTTTAAAGTAAAAAAAATTAGAGTTTTCAATGCAGCCTCAGTTTTATAGCTGTTATAAGTTGCTTCCCCAAAAAAGATGGTCATTTCTGTAACCCTATTTTTACACTTTTTCATGTAGATACATTTCCAATGTATTTAAACAATAAGAGCAGGCATCAAAACAGATGAAAGAAAATGAAGTATTTGTTTTCAATCTAATTTTTCAGCGCTTTTGTGCAACTCACACTTTTTTGTTAATCTCAAGTGGTTTTGCCTACTGCTGTTGTAAGTGTTACAAGGCTGCTCTGGAATATTTTAAACAGAAGTCTTTTGAACACACAGGAAATATTCATTGTTAGTAATTTGTTAAATGATCAGACTAGTAAAAATCTAATATATGATTAATCTGGGAGACAAGTAGTATTTCTTTCAGTTGGCTTAATGAGTAGGACAAAATCCCCGTTCAAAATGCATCCCCTTGGAAATGTGAGTGAATTACAGCAGAAATAGTCTTCTGATTGTGTACATTGCATGAAGGAATATTAAAAGCATTTGAAGACATAGCTAAATCATTCTGCAATTCAAGTACTGAATTTAACATGCGTGGAATACTTAGTGCTATTTTAACATTTTGTATCGTTTTCCGAGGCTTGAATGGAATGTCTTTTTCCGACTTGCAATAGTGCTTTTTATGCAATTATTCAATGCTTGCTACTATAATCATAAAATATAAGCAAAAATCACCATATTTTATAAAGCATCTTGGTTTATATATTAAACATATTTTTCTTTTTAAAAAACACTATATTGGATCTTTTTCTTTAAAAACACTATGGTTGGGGGAGAGTTGTAATTGCTATGTATTTTCATCATCGGTCTAGTTCCTTTTCAGTGCCCAGCTACAGGAATTTGTGTTTGTCCTACCTTATAGTTGACTGAAAGCTGTCCCTCGATAGAGGGAGTGTCTGCTTGCCAGCTGTCACCGAAAGTCCCTGCTTTCTTAACTCAGAGGTGCTCCTCTTGCAGCAGGCATGATTCACAGGAGTGCTCAGCAGGCATTTCAGAAGTGTTAGAAGGAGGCAGCCCTCTCATTCAAAAACCCTTTTTTGGTGGCTTTTGGACTTTTTAACTGACTGAAAAGCTGAGCTGAATCATATGCTGGCTACTGACTGACGGGTCTGCCTTCTGATTCAGTTCCAGCAGAGAATAATTTTTTGTTTCCCAGCAGAAAATGGCTCTGTACGAGAGGTGGAAGGGGACTGGGGATTCTCACTTGCTTAACCCCTGTGTTCTTATTTATCTGTGTTAAAGAGGAACATGAAATTTATTTGACATGTCTCTCTAATGGGATGGGTATTTTTGGAGAGTAGAAAACAAATTCCTTTATGTTCTGTAACCAATAAAAATTGCTTCTTAGGAGAAAAAGTTACAGCATTTTCCCATGTTTGTTACTCTATTCGTATTGTTGTAGCAAAACTCAGATTTCAGAAAGGGGAGACAAGCTTCCTAGAAGATCTTACAAATGCCGTCATGTCTGTTATCCATTTTTCTACTTCTGTGAATGTATGGGTCAGATACAATATCTGTGAATTTTCTTCCGTATTAAGGAATCATAGGTAAGTCCAAAGTATTAGTGTTTCCTGCAATCCAAGAGAATAATCTCAAATCAAGATATTTTCTTCCTTTCCATTACCACTTCTGAATCTATTAACTGAAGTGTTGGATTTGGACAAATTGAAAATTCCATCTTTTAAACGCAGGTTTCATGCCTATGATAGTCCCATACCAGACTTTCAAAGATGACTATGTTATGCTGTATTGAATCCATATTTTATCTTTTGTTTTCTTGCTTTTATCTTGCTGATATGTCTTATGCTGATACTTATATTCAGCATAAACAGTTCTTTGTTATCAAAGGAAGAAAACCTTGCTTTTGGAGTATATTCAGTCACTGCCATAGCCCTTGGGAGAAAGAAAAAAAAGATTAGAAAATCAAATATGAATCTTGAAGGTGACAGTGCAGGATGTGAATTATCATCATATCCTTTGGTTGAGGCAGATTCGCCTTTTTTACAGTCACTGTTTCATTTTGACATTTCTCTGATGTGAGACTTGTAACTACATCAAGTTACATCATTAGAGTTACATTATTGTGATATTTTCAAAATGCAATATCAGAAAAGTTATATACTTCTGTTAGTTTATGTAGACAACTCTAATTGTCATGTTCCCTGCACCTTCGTTTCAGAGATATTTCAAACCATTTTTCAAAATTTAGTGCAAAATTTAGATATCAAAATTATATCGGCTCCATGGCCTTGATTTTCATCTGCAATAATATGGGAAACACTTTTTACTTCTGATTCTTTTCTGCATGTAGCCAAAATCATGTGAGACTAGCTTGTCTATAGCTTTTGATTCTGCTACAGGGAATGTATTCTTTGAGAGCTGCTTATCTGCCTGATTTATTTCAGTTTAATATGAGTCTGTCCACTCTAAGGATGAGCAAGTGTCTGAGATAATACTAACTTCATTCAAATTGCAAGTCAGTTACAGCTCTAAACCTGAAATGAAAATCATTTGGCTGAAAATTTTAGTTTAGTGCCATAGAGAAGACTAAGTGGGAGTGCCAATGTTAGGGCATTGCTGCTCTAGTGGCAGCGATTCCATTCATTTCTATGGCATTTTTGGCAGTGACTTCAGGAGAGACAAGCTTATGACTGAACTGCAGAACTTCTCTACTTTTAGAGGCACAAGGCTGTCACAAGGCACATCTCTTTCCAGGTGATCATTCATTTTTTGCTGTACCTTTTATCGTCCTTCAGGGACTGAGAGCTTGACATGCAGAAGGGCAGAACAGAAGGGCGTAGTACAAGTGAATGGGATTTCTGTTTATAAATAAGTTTAGAAGAAAGAAAAAACATGTCAAGGAAAGGGGCACCCAGAATTACTGGATATACGTGCCTCAGAATCTCTCTGCTTCAGGGAACTGGGGATTGTTTTAAGATGGGGATAAAAAAATACCGGTATCTCGTAGGAATCTGATGAATGTTCATAAATATTTGTAAAACTCTCAGATGCCTTGATGGGTGGCAATGCTGACAGTCATAAGAAAGCCAATATTAATGCCTTTAAAAAGCATATAGAAATAGGGTAGTGAGCCTGACATATTAAGAGGAAAAAATGAAACTGCATGGTTATAAAGTACAAGGAACATAACATTATTTTTCTGGAACTGCAGTCTCAGCCGTTTACTTCACATAACGGATGCATGACTTGATTTTTATCATAGATCTTATAATGAAAGTGACATTTCCTGTCCTGTATTTATTGGGCTGATCCTTTAACATGTATCTGAACTTCCTTAATCATCCCTTTAAATTCACAGTTTAGGACTGCAGTTTGTCCTGAGGGCGCTCACAAGCCATGTCCGGGATGACCAGGGGATCAGGCCCAGCCAGCACGGGTTCATGGAAGGCAGGTCCTGCTTGACCAACCTGATCTCCTTCTATGACCAGGTGACCCGCCTAGTGGATGAGGGAAAGGCAGTGGATGTGGTCTACTTGGACTTCAGTAAAGCCTTTGACACTGTCTCCCACGACATTCTCCTAGAGAAGCTGGCGGCTCATGGCCTAGACAGGTGCACTCTTCGCTGGGTAAAAAACTGGCTGGACGGCCGAGCCCAGAGAGTTGTGGTCAACGGAGTTAAATCCAGTTGGCGGCCGGTCATGAGCGGTGTTCCCCAGGGCTCAGTTTTGGGGCCGGTCCTGTTCAATATCTTCATCAATGATCTGGACGAGGGGATCGAGTGCTCCCTCAGTAAGTTTGCAGACGACACCAAGTTGGGCGGGAGTGTTGATCTGCTCGAGGGTAGGAAGGCTCTGCAGAGGGACCTGGACAGGCTGGATCGATGGGCCGAGGCCAACTGTATGAGGTTCAACAAGGCCAAGTGCTGGGTCCTGCACTTCAGCCACAACAACCCCAGGCAACGCTACAGGCCTGGGGAAGAGTGGCTGGAAAGCTGCCCAGAGGAAAGGGACCTGGGGGTGCTGGTTGACAGCCGGCTGAACATGAGCCAGCAGTGTGCCCAGGTGGCCAAGAAGGCCAATGGCATCCTGGCCTGTATTAGGAATAGTGTGGCCAGCAGGAGTAGGGAGGTGATCGTGCCCCTGTACTTGGCACTGGTGAGGCTGCACCTCGAATCCTGTGTTCAGTTTTGGGCCCCTCACTACAAGAAGGACATGGAGGTGCTGGAGCGTGTCCAGAGGAGGGCAACGAAGCTGGTGAAGGGCCTGGAGCACAAGTCTTATGAGGAGCGGCTGAGGGAACTGGGGTTGTTTAGCCTGGAGAAGAGGAGGCTGAGGGGAGACCTCATCGCGCTCTACAACTCCCTGAAAGGAGGTTGTAGTGAGGTGGGTGTTGGTCTCTTCTGCCAAGTAACTAGCGATAGGACGAGAGGAAATGGCTTCAAGTTGCGCCAGGGAGGTTTAGATTGGATATTAGGAGGAATTTCTTTACTGAAAGAGTGGTCAGGCCTTGGAACAGGCTGCCCAGGGAAGTGGTTGAGTCACCATCCCTGGAGGTATTTAAAAGATGTGTAGATGAGGCGCTTAGGGACATGGTGTAGTGGGTATGGTGGTGTTGGGTTGACGGTTGGACTCGATGATCTTAGAGGTCTTTTCCAACCTTAATGATTCTATGATTCTATGATTCTATCTATAGTTCAGAGTGGTAAGTGCTGCAGGAATGTTGAGAAAGACAGGAATTGGCAGCAGGTCAGCTACTGAGCTCCATAAAATAGTTACTGTATATGTGGGCCTGAATTCAGTCTTTGTCAGTTCTGAATTTTTTTGAGTTGAATGCACTTGTAGTTGGCCTTTCAGTCATCACTGCTGGGTAGTTAACATGGCTGGGATGAGGACAAAATAAACCATCATTTCTTTGCAGTAGATCATTGCTTCTTCCCCTCTCCCTTCATATTTTCCTAGTCCCACTTTCTCATGTCTGTTTCTTAAAAATTTCCACCCTAGTTCTCTTCAAGATTTGTCATTTCTTGGAAGCCTCTTTTGTTCCTCTCCAGAATACCAAGGTAGCTGAGAACTGAGAAGCTCATTGCTCTCAGCTGTGGTTGCCTCTCCACTGGGGGAAGGAATTGCAGGCAAGGTCCTCTTCGTGCTAAGGAGACTTGGAACAGGGTGCGTTTTGTTTCTAGGCAGGAATAATAAATTATGTAATCCTGCTGGCACGGCAGCACTACGTGGGAATAGAAAATGCATAGCAAAGATGGAATCTTTAGAGAATTTTATTACCTAAATCCATAATGCAAATTTCAGAAGTGTGTATTTTAGATTGTTGCTGAAATGTAAAAACAGAGCACATTAACACCAGCAGGCAGCCTGTGCTACTACATACATTTCAAGGACCTATATTATAAAGGGTTTCTTATTAATATGATTTTTAGGTGTTGGTGGTTGTTGTTGTTGTTATTAATATTATTATTATTCTGTGCGAGTAAAACAGCTTTTTCTTGTTCTTTGCATTCATGGGAGTGGCCAAACCATTTTCCTGAAACTCTTTACAAATAAAATTTTTCAAAAGGTAAAGAAATTGATCATGATGCAGCCATCTGGTGTGGAAAATCCTGACTAACTGGTAGAAGTTTAGCAGTCGCTCAGTTTAGGAGTGGAAATGCCAATCCACCCTAGCTGTAGGTATGGTGCTTTATCTGTTTATTCATTCTTTTCATGCCTTTTTCATAGCAAAGGAAATCCTTGGAGGACAAATATTTTTAATCCCATTTACAAGTCTTGTTCTGAATGTAAACCAGACCTGGGTTCTTGTCTTAAATTACTTATCATTGCAATACCTATAATACTAGAAAAGACGTCCGAAATCAAATCATTGGTACAAGCTGACTTCCTTGCAGTAAATCCTGCATACAGCAAAGTACATTTTAGCAATCACAGCTATATAATTTTTAATAGGCTTTTACTAATCTTAAATCAGATCAGGTTGTTGCATATTTCTTTTCTCAATTCATACTCTACTTAACATTTAACCACACATTTTCTTTGCTGTTTTAATTTAAATATCTCATGAGTCCTTTTGATCAATGTGAAATCAGTGCCATAAAACAAACATGCACACACACAGAGTCACTGTTCAATTCTAATTGAACATTGCTTCTTTACTCTGAATACCCAGTTACTAACCCTATTAAAATGAATTTAATAGCTGTTAGTTTTGTTTCCATTAGAGCTGTAGAGAGGTCAGACTCTGCTGCTCATTGTAGAATTCTGGGTATTGTCTAAGTCATGTTGGTCTCCTTTGGACAATGAACTTTGCATTCAAAGTGAAATTTTTATTTGATTTGTTGACACATTGATACATACTTTAGTACATCTTCAAACTTGATTTCTGTAATTCATTCTTTTAGACAGGAATCATAATACAAATTTCAACACATAAATTATATATCAGTATAAAATACTTCAATTGAGTTTTGAGATGTTTTGTTACTAGTTACATTGCTTATTATTCTTTGTTAATGGCATTAAATCACAGGTGACTCTATCCCAGTTTTCAATAATGTGATATATTTAGAGTTGGGTTGGTTTTTTTTCCCCAACTAAGCATGAGTGCATAAGATCCAATTCTGCTGTAGTGGAACAAACAAACAAATAATCATAATCCATTGGATTTTAGTTGCTAAAGAGGAAGAACCTGAGGCCAGGTGTTTAACTGAAACTGAGATAATGTAGAGCTGTAGCTTCCTTTAGCCATTGAGTGTGTAATTCTGATGGAGGCAGAGAGGTGATCGTTAAAGATCTTACTCTGTTTAAACAGAATCTTTTTTGTTTCATGGTCCCTAGCTCTTACCTTGTTTTCTGTGAAGCTTTATGCACTGTTTCTGGAGGCAGAAAAAGAGCAGTTAAAACCAAATCATTGTGGAAGACAAGCAGACAGTGGCCAAAAACCTGTGAGGCTAGGTACCATTGATCTAAAAGACTTGTTTTAGTTTAAATAGATAAACATTACATTTGTAAGAAGAGGTTTTTTCACTTTTTCTGAATTAGGGTTTATACATTTTCTTTTTCCTGTCTCTTGATTAAAGCCTTCTCACTTTTCTTTTTTTTTTTAAATACAACTGTTAATTATGATGATAAATGCATTTCATCCAAAACATGTTATTTTGGGAAATTTGAATATGTACAAATTCTCTCTAACAAAACAAAACAAAACCATTAAACTGCAGTTAACATTAAAAATATGCCCTTATCGTACTGTTTTATAGACTCAAGGCAATGTTGCTAACTTTCAGATCATAAACTCTAAATATGTATTGTCCTTAGGAAAGTTCAAGATTTTGCACCACACAAAAATTAAAACCAACTAAACAAACAAACCCTCCCCCCCAACCTAGATCAAAACTTATCTAGAACCCAAACCTCGCCACTTGCATTATTTAGATGAGTTTCAAGCACAGTAGCATAACATGATTTGGACCTCAATATGATGATGATTTAGGCATATATTTCAATTTATTGTTTGCAAGAAACAGCATTTTTCTAGATTTATAAGACATTGAACAATTCTTAAAGTTTGTGACATCAGCTTCTATTAAAAGTCAATGAGCTTTTAAAAACCATAAAAACCAGAAAACGACAAATCTTTGTCTAATTTGTTTTTAAAAAAACCTGCACCTAGATGAAGCAAGATGTGTGATGTGTGCAACATTCATTTGCAGCAATTTCTGGGAAGAAACACAAGAACAGATACTATTTTGAATCTAATTCTGAACTTCATTGTACGTATGTGTTAAAATTATATCCTTACACTTTAAAGCTAAGCTGTTGCATGAACAAAATTTTCTGGAAGATATTTTCCCTTTCTATTGTGAACAAGGTTATTATGTGCATTAATGCTTAGTTATAGGTAGTCTGTCCTAGCCTACAGCAATTTATGAAGTCATCAGGACTGACAGGACTATCATGATAAACCCACATGTATTCCTATACAGTTATGCAATTTCATGTGCATGACTATTGGTCATGACTTTACGACTTTTATGACACACCAACAGAAAGAGCAGTGTCTTCTGGCATTAGCTCTGTGCCATCAGCAGTACAACCACTGAAAAATGGAAACTCTCCCGTTAAGACACATTGATAATAACAAAAGAAAAATGCTTCTGTCTATCAGGCTGTACCTATTATAAGATCAAGACTTCCAATAACTTGAAATAAGACTTGTGGATTAATGAAAAGTTATTGCTATCAGATGATACTTGTTTTCAGTGACTATCTGATAGGTGAATTCAAATTGCAAATTATAATCCTCGGATCTTAGTTCATGACCAGTCTCCTAAATCATTCAGTTAGTCACAGATTATGGTGTATCACTTTCATCCTTTGCTTGAGCTATCTTTTAATTTTCAGTACTAAAAAAGTAAATCACAAATCCCATTTATATAATAACTTTTGAAATCTGTATTTAAATATTTTTTAAAAGCAAATTATAATGATCAAATGCCTTTCTAAATGAAAGAGGTCAAACACTATGAGATGCCAAAACTGTGAGGAACTTTGCCAGCTCCTGTTTTTATTTCCTGGGTTTTTTTATTCTTACTTTTCATAATATTTACTGGCACTCTGGCCTAAGAAAAATTAAAAGTAAAAACTGAAATACTACCAGTTTGTCCTTTCCAAGTAGAAATGTATACAAAGCTTTCTTAGGCAGATCTTAAGGCAAGCAGTGTGATCTCTAATGAATGTTAGAGCTACATTTGTGGAATTTTATGAATAAATTTCCATCCTATGTACAATGTATTGCCATAAGAATTCTTCCTGCAACCAAAGCAAGTGGAAAGCCTTTCTGTAATTTATAAATCCACTTTTTAAATATTTAATTACTTTCTTAGTTGATGATTATTGTAGTTCTGATGCTGATTAACCCTTTGCTTATATGTTCTCCCTTATATCTCATCTCAGGCCCGTATCTCATCTCAGGCCTGTATTTAATTTAAACTATTCATGAGTTTTCTATAATGTCTTTCATTTAGAGTGTCTGATTCCCAAGGAAACTAGAATGAAGCAAAACAAGATTTTCATGTCTTCTGCAGATACCAGAATTCTTTATTCTTCTCCTTTCTCTGTTACATTGCTCTTGCTTAAGAACTCATTTTTTCTTCAATTTTTTTTTCTCTTATTCCAAGTTTGCTTCATTAATTAGACTTTGCATCATGGCTATTTACACCGTCGTATGATAGATCAGCCAGACTATCTCTAGAAGTTTTTTCACAAATGAATGTTCTTGAGGTATATGGATTTGTCTTTCATCCGTGCCATCAGCTGTATTTATTTTAACTTGGTGTGGTACTCTTAGGTAATATTCGGGGATGGCCTATTCCTTCATCATAGTTTATTTTCTTTGTCCCATTCAGAAAGGCAACAGAAGGCATGTTGAACCCATATGGGGCACAGATGCCACATAATATCAATTATGTCACGTGGATTTCATGAGTATCTGTTGTATGCCATTGAGCACAAGTAGGGACACTGGTGTTGGTCCTGTGGAATATCAGTCTTGATTAGTAACCTCAAATACTATTAACATATAAACTGTATATTCTCTTCTGTGTTCAGCTGTGTTACCTCTGCTAGTACTTACCCATGGATGATTCATATCTGTCAGTTACGAATGCCCTGTTCCAAGTCAGAACACACCAAGACAAGCCTTGCACTGCAGCAGAAGCTGAGTAGATTGGGTTGTATCTTCAGCCTGGCTCATATCCTTTTTGTACAGGCCAGATCCTCTAAGCAACTTCCAAACAACTCAGATTATTTGCTGCAGATTCCCACTTCCTTGCTTTCCTTTCCTCAGCTTTCTCTTTACCTAAACAGAACATAAATTTGGTGCCATTGTACCAAATCTTACTAGATTTTCCACACATGGTCCATATGGTAGTTCTTCTGTTAAACAAAGTGACTCACTATTATCATTTTATTCATTCAATTTTGATTACAATACTGCTATAAATAACACAAGCCAAAAATCTGCTTTTAATCAAAAAAGACTGATGATTTTTCTGTTGCCAAACTTGTTATTGGAATAAAATCTGATGCCCACAACCTTAACTCAACTTTAGGTAATTATTTCAAGTAGATGGTATTTCATTCAAATACTTAAATATTTTTCAGTAGTCTAACTTCAGTAGAGATTTGATCTTTCTTAGAAATTACATTATGTATAATTTCAAGAATATGTGTCTTCTGGATCTCCTTCTAGAAAACAAAGAGAAAAAAAATCTCTATATATAAAATTATTAAAATAATTATGTCTTTGTCCTGTGTTTTATTCAGTAAGTCATTTCAGAGTTTTATAGTTAGTCTGAAAAAATAATTTTTACAACTGCTTACTCTTTTTTTTCTTAGGAACAAAAATTAGTTCTTGAGCTGTTTTGCAGTAACTTTATCCCAAAGTTAAGATTTATTTCTAACATCTCAGAAAGCTGTGAAACAAATGCCATATTGATTTGCTAAACTTGTGAATCATGATACCTATATTCTTGGGTTTGTATACTCTTTGTTTCAGTGGAGAGCGCGTCTTTATTTTTACATGAAAGTTAAAGAGACATCTTAATAAAGAAGATACTCTTTAATGTTCTGTTCCGTGGGAAAGAGAACCAGGTGTTTCTTTAACAGTGGAGAAACTTGTGGTCTCTCAAAAGCTCTGGCTGCAGTTTTGTCCTCAACTTCACTTTCCTATATTTGACTGACACTTCTTTCATCCGTACACTTGAAGACTACAGTCCCATTCATCCATCAGATATGGTCCTCCCTTGTCTATGTTCTTATTTCCTTCACATACAGACATCACTCTTCAAACAAGCACCAAGCTATAAATGCATAATAAATTCTACCTTGCAAAAATATTTTAGGTCCTTCGACACTCTTAGATCTTTTTAAAATGATTTAGCCTGATCCCAGGCTTAGCCTGGCCTAAGCAGCTTTTTAAGGCTTTGTGCCATATAAAAATGCAAACGAATTCTGAAAAGCTAAACAGAGCTGGGGGAGGACAGTGTTGTGTTTAGGAACGAAAGAATAGACAACACATATCTGCAACACGTATCTGAAATGAGCAAAATCAAAGAAATGCACTTAACTTGGTGTGAGCATTACTTTTCGGCATTTTCAGTGGCAAAATGATAGAAGTTACATGTGAGTTAGTTTGTTAAGAGGAAAGGATACTGCAAAATGTTTCTGACTGTCTGCTTTGCTTAAAAAAAGCTTCCTTCTTGAAAAGTATAGTACTAAAATCGGAAACTTTTCACCCATTAAAAAATACCGCCCCGGAGCTTGCCCTGCTATTAATGAGACAGAATTTGTTTCATTATCACAGCTGCTGCTGCTGCTCTTGAAAAGATAAAAAAAAAAGAAAAGAAAAAAGTAAAACTAATATATTTAAAGCTCATTAGGAAAAGCTTTGTAATGAATACTACTCTGAATGCCAGGTGACATATTACCAAATGAAATGGGGATGTCATTAGACCTCTGGAGCAGGAAGGCGTGCCTGCCATCTGGCCTTCCTTCACGTTATGCGAATGAGTTCTCTCTGGAGAATGGGTATAGTCTCTCTTAGTCCCATGGGCATAAAATGGCTCCTACTGTACCATACATAGGACTTGGTTAATGAAAATATTGAGCTGGAACTTGTAAGTATGATAAGCCTTTAACAGAGGAACAAGCAAATGTACAAAAGCTGGAAGAGCAAGCTTGTCATCCCAGGAGAAGGATCTGCGCATCTATTGATCAGGCTGCTGAGCATCTTCTAACCATGGCAACAAGTACTTCCAGCCTGAGGGTCCCAGTGCCTGTTAGCAGCCAGGCTCCATAGAGCCCTTGGCATGTTTGGAAAATAAATGCATTAACATTCATAAGAAACTTAGAAATTTCAGTGAGATTCTTCATAGAAATACACAGGCAGATAAGCAGGAGGAAACAAAAGCACCTGGAGCTTGAAACTGAATTTGTCAATAGTAAAGAGATTTAAAGCTAAGGCTTCTTTCTTGTTCCTTTAATTAAGTTACCACATGATATTAACGTATTGTAAAACTAGAAAATATAGATGATAGATGGATAGACAGATAGACAGAAAGAAGATAGTAATGGCATATATACTTCAGTCAGTTCCTTATTTTTCTATATATTTCTATTAAAATATGGAAACTATATTTTGTTGTGAATGTATAAGAAATATGAAGACATCAACACTTGCAGTGATTTTCTGGTCTTCTAGAGAGTTTATAGCTTTGCTTCAAAAATTAGCCATAAAACCTTGTTCACTTGGTGTGTTACAGCTAGGCTTCAACATACACCATTAGTACTGGCACAGTTTCACATGGGCTCTATTTTAAAATAATTTATCTATGCAAGATATACTTATTCAATAGCTAATATATCTAGTTACAAATAGAGACCCAACAGAGAAGACTGACTGTCTATATAGACTTGTATCTCTGTTTTGGATAAGATTGCCCCTAAGATAATATCCTTATGTCTTCAACATGAAAGAATGACACTGAAGCTTCATGTAACGTAACAGAGCAAATTCACACTAAAATCAGTCATTAGGCTCTTCAATCATTACCATGTTCACACGATATTTTTTTTTTATTTATATATGGCTGACAAGATAAGGTGTAGTGTGGAAAGACAGTCAAGTTACTAAACATTAAATTAATGTTTATTGATCTCTGAAAGTTCATTCTTCCTGCACACCAATTTTTGGGGGAACCTCTGCCTGCTCTTCTGCCATGCTTTGTGGTGTTTACTCTTCTTTATCATTGTATGCAGCTGTCACATTTCTATACAATTTTGGCTTCAGGTCACAATTTCACTATTATAGTGATGCTTATCTTGGCACCTTTTGAGATTGGCAGAGCAATCCTGGATGACACTATTTGAAGTCTGTTTTCCTATCTTTAAATGTTTAGCTTGACTTTCTAAGAAAACACATACAAAGTGTATGTGAACACAAAAGGGTAGCTTGTGTGGGTGTTACAGGGTAAATTGAAAACCTTTGGGAAACTTCAAAGGAGTTTTACAAGTTCAAATGTAATTAAATTCCTAAAAAGCTTCGTTAGAATTGGTAACCAGGTGAAAGAAAGAGATCTGGTTTACTACCTTTTGTGTAAGCTCATTTACTAAGAAACTGTAGGAAATCCACATGGGGGAGAGACCATATGAGCTTCAGCTAAAATTCAGACTCAGCCTACGCAACAGAAACCCACAGGATCATCAGATGCCCTCGTTTTGATTATGAAAGCAAAATTCCACCATATATATGGAGCAGGGTGGGGATAAGCATGTAAGGGATACACGGCCACAATGCTCTGAGTATGGAGAAAGCTTTCCTGCATGAAAGCAATTCTTCAGACTGTAGTTGGAGCTAATAAGCCATATACCTGCCATAGCTCTGACTACATAGTATTAGTGCATCTCAGCAGAGTGCAAGCAAGTTCCCTGATAAAGACAGAAATTAAGTTAAAACAGATTTTTTTTTTTTATGACCAGATGGAAACAGTTTGTAGAACAGGACAGCTAAAATAATTAATTTTAAGATGTACATATCCCTGTGAATAATGTAATTGATATTCCTAACTTCGTTGGACTTTGTTTGTTTGTTAAGACATAGCACAGAAAAATCAAGAGATGACTTGATTTTAGTGTATTTTTGGTTTTGAAGCAGGCTTATTGTGTGATTTTGGATAAGCCACTTAAACTTTTAATTTTTCCATTTCCGTTATAAAATCAAGATAATGTATGTTTGCTTCAAAGGACTTTTCAAAGATGCATTTATAAGAAAAGGTGATATATCAAGTGTAACATATTCTTTGTATCTTTTTAATTAACTATCTCGTCTTTCTTGGGTGATGTAATGTAAGGTTGGGAATTGAAGACTAAGAATTTTCTTTTTTATCATATATTTATTTTATAATTCAAATATTTTTGTCACCCAAGATCTATACTACAAGAAGATGCATTTATAAGAGAAATGTAGATTCAGTCCATAGCTATCTGGTACTGCTACAATTGTGACTGGCATATGGCAAAATGACAAAGTGAGATTTGAAGTCCTAGGGGAAGAAATAAAATGTGATTATTCACAGTTGTTGACTCTTTACTTACACTGAGCTGATTTAAACTGGACATGCTACAAAACCATCTGGTGGCTATGTTGTAGGCTTTGTAAATTTAATGTTTTGATGAAACTTTTCAAGCTCTCTTTCAATTTAGATAAGGACATGAGAAATTAAGTAGATTTATCTCATAATGAATTTAAAACCTTCTATTTCATATGAAATTGCAAAAAGATAGCTACTGAAACAAATTCAAGTTATAATATTTATTTTAATAATTATATATATTCTTTCATTAATGATTTAATTTGTTTAACAATGTGTACATACCAAAAAAGCTCAAGGAAAAGAAAAAACCAAACATGCAAAAAAGCTCTTTAATAAAAAGTTCATGTGCTTGATCTGTCCAAATGAAAAAAAATTGTAAAAAAATAGTGCATTTGAACATATTTCAAGGGTAGGCTCATCTATATTGTTCAAATCACTCTTTCTTTGTTTCTTTCTAAAACAAAACAACCCAAAACCAAAAAACCAACAACCAAATGTTTGATACGATTAGATTAACATGCCCCCATAAAGAAAAACATTAGCTTTGGATTCAGACATTTGGTTCTGTTACTGTCATCAGAATTGACAAAACTCTTATTTCCCTCTGAAAACCTGTATAAATGTACTACGGTACACTGGAAAAAATATTTTAAGAGCTTGGGACATGGCTTTTTGGGTTTTTTTAAAGTTTAAAATAAAGATTTTCCAGGGCATTTCAGCCCATTTCCAAATTACAGTTAGGAATTTAGCTTCTTGAGTCTTCTTTCAAGCGAATATAAAACTAGCAAGATCCTCCTGGCACACCAAGTACAGCCCCTTCTTTTCAGGCCCTGCATCATATAATCTATTTCCTAAAACTGTCCAGCTCACTTTTAAAACTCTTCAGGTTTCTAGCCTTCAGTACTTCACTGGTCTGGTGGTTAAGAAAGTTTCCAGCCTAAATCTGTTCGTGGCAAGTTTGTAGCCTGTTGCTTTTGTGCTTTTTTAAGATTAAATTGTCTTTCTCCCTTGCAGGGGGGGTCTAATGATGTCATGTATTTAACTATTCACACGATTCTTGCTCTTGCAGTGTTTTTTTGCAAGGCAGGCTGCCTGTGTTTTGAAAGACACTTGCAGAATATGGACAGCCCGGTATTTACTCAGATGAGATCTCATGTTTTTTTACACTTGTATTAACTCTTTGCTATTTCAATTGAATTTACCTTGTGTAGCATGTCTGAAGTAATTTCTGTTTTATGGAGTCCTGGGTCATACGAAAAATGCATGTTTTCCTTCTGTCTGATTTTTTCTGGCTGATGAGCTACTATAATGAAAATTTGTAATAGTCCTTGGGGAGATTTTTCTCATCAAATTTAGACGTTTTAAAGTTAGGCACCTCAGTAAGTCTTCCAAACATCCTTTATGAATAACTATAGAAAGAGGGAAGAATCTCCAAAGAATCTCCATTCATCCTATTTAGACATGTGTCTAAACAAGATGATATAAAACTACCAGCAGACTTGTTCACATCTTTCTAGTAATTACACAAGGAGTCTCAACAGCTGTGAAGATACCAAGTTTTTAGATGGATTGGATGAGATGAATCCCATCTTAACTGCAGGAAGCTGTACTTTGTACTATTACATTTAATCCCACGTTTACTATTCCAGTCCATTTTTCCCTTCACATGGTGTTCTTCCCCCTTCGCTCTGGCAGTGCTTCTCTTTTTTTTTTGGACTTCTTGCATTCATTCCTATTTTAGGGGTGGAATCACAAAGTAAAATAGTAAACAAAATGAATGCCAAGACTAATCCAGGAGGAGCACTACTGGAGTAATCTGTTTTCAGCCCAGAGGTTCCCCTTTCAGCACAGTTCATTGGCATTCCTTCTGCAACAGTCACTTTAGCCAGCACCTTCATAGTCTTTTTCTAATCTTCCTTTTTTCCAGTTTACCTAGTAATCTCCATTGTGACACCTTACCAAATGTTCTGCTGAAGTTCAGATAAAATCTAATCTCTCTGTGCAGTTCTTTTGTCTGGAAAATCAGGTATCCTATCAAAGGAAAAAATCAGGCTAGTCTGACATGACCTACCCTTACTAAAGCCATGTTACATTTTATTCTATTGTCTATTTACCTTCAAGCCATTAATTATTCTTTCCTTCAAATTTTATCCTAAGATTAACATAGAGCGCGAGGTGTGAAAGGATAAAGAGTTTTGAGTCACTTTTTATTCTCTGGTGTTGGCACAAATCCTGTTATAATTTGAGCATATTTTGTAGCTCTACCTAAGTAACATCTTCATTAAAAATTCTTTCTGTTGGATCTGGTATTATATGGCCATTTTTCGCAGTTTTGAGATGAAAGTGGGCTTGTGAGTAGACTCCAGTGCATTAAGCTGTTTAAGCTTTGCTTGTGCCTTGACTATGATTACGGGCATATACTTATCTCACCACATTCACTGAAGACTTCCATTTAATTTGGGGATCACGTGTTGATTTCTACTACGATATTTCTACTTCTTCCCTAGAGCTCCTTTTTCTTTTTCCCACTAGATAAAGGAGTTGTTGGCATTTCCTTGAGCATCTTTTTTTCAAGGAGTGATTAATTTTGCCATTTTGACAGTTTGTTCTCTTCTCAGTCATTTTAGGCTCTCTGCTTTTTCAAATATCATTATTTGTCCATTTGGATCTGGAGACACTATATAAAAAGATTTCCCTTTCCTTGAGATGCAAGTTCCAATTAATATGTGAATATTTGATATAAAGAAATTCAGGTGTCCTTCATCAATGTGTCAGTCTTTTTAGCAACTTTTTGTTTGAGAGGACAAAATATTTTCAAATACATCTCAAGGGAGCTCTTGAAAAGGTGCTTTAAAGTATGTCCTCTCTGCTAGGTAGTTTATTTTACAGGTAAAATAAATAGCTATGCATGTTTAATAGTAAAATTAAGCTTATATTACTTGCACACTTTTAAGAGAGTTTCTGGTTAATCAAAGCTTGAATTCAGTGACTGTATCATTGCTTAAGTAGAAGGAAAAAGGCTTTGATGTTAGTGATCAAACAACTTTTACAAAACACTTTGACTAAGATATAAACACACATTTTAAGTAATTAAAAGGTAGTAGACTAAAAGACATTTTGCGAAGGAAATGTAAGAAAATAATGCAGTGGCATTACATCACTCAGTAACAATTACAGAATTATTGTGCTACAAGTTCGCCAGAAGGATGTGGAAAGGAAAAAAGACCAAATGCCTTTAGACACGTGCCCCGCACAGTGGATGTGGCTCTCCCGTGACAGTATGGGGCCTTTTGCTGTCTAGATGTAGAAGTGCCAACATGTTGAGCTGTTTGCTTTACAGGAAAGGAGAAATACAATTGATTAATGCCATTTTGGACTACAGCTGCTTTGTTTGCTCCTTCATTTGTTTCTCTGAACTAATTGCACCACGATCCTAGCAACCTAGTTCAATAAACAAGGGAGTACAGTTACAAAGAATATCACAACTGAATATTTTCTTATGAAATCAAAACACCTCACCATCAATGACACTTGGCTGCGTATTTTTTTTTCTGTATTAAGTGGAGAGAAAGAGGTTATTTAGCTCAGAGAAAGAGGATTATTTAGCTAGTTTGTTCAAATGTTTAGTCAATGAGGTTTTGGAAAGTTGCTAATGAAGTACAGAGGCCAATATTCTCTTTTGCAAATGTGAAAGGAGGCTGTTATGTGCCCCACTGGGAATACTCTGCGCTATTTGCTGTATGCAAAAGGCTTTGCATGACAATCAGAGGTCACTGGGAGACCCTTTTTCAAAAATCTCCGTATTACCAGTTTCTTAATCCAGGTTGTGGAATGAAGCAGAAACACCTGTTGTTACCCGCTCTAGTATCCTCATGTTTAGGACTGAGATCAGCTAGTTACCCTGGGTTTTATTCATTCAGCTTAGCCTAATCTAAAACGAAATAGATAATTAATTGCAGAATTTGCAATAAAGAGCATAGTTGCAAAGTTTTATGAGAAAAGCGAATGCAAGTAAAAGAAGTTAACCCGCATAACTTTGCTTAGCGTAAGTTTAAAGGTTTCTTTCGTCTCTGTGCCCTCTGACGGTGGCTGTGTTCAAGCTAAGACATCTCATTTTCCCCAAATGATGTGTATTTGCAGAAGGCAGTCAAGATTTGGGGCGTGTCCTTTTTATCTGCATAGTCAACATTCATCTTTCATGAAAGAGAGGAGGAAGAGGATGGAAAAGGAGATAATTCATATTCAGACAGTCGTATGCCTCTAGTCATTTGGTATTCATTAATCCAATTCCTTCTTGCCTAACCATTGTTTGCTATCTCCTGTTTTAGAGATGTTCATGTTTAATTGGCTCAGCTGAACAAATCTCATCATTCCAGCCAGACTGGGTTTCATGTGACTGAACATTGGACATTGACAATTAGGCATCTGTTGTCTAGATTCCTTTTTTAAGCAAAGGAAAGAAACGGGTATTTGTAGCGTGTGACTCACATGATCTATTTTAGACATCTGTGTACGCTAGGATGGGAGGAGCAGCATGCTAGAGACACCCTTTTGTCTCCACTGACTATAAAAGAAGCCTTGCCATCCTGCACAGATTTAGGGATTGTCAACCTTAGGTGGGGTGATTCCCATCCTTAAGGGCTGTTCTTGTACTAGGCTAGGTTTTTACCAAAGCAGTGATTTATGAGTAAGTCCTCTCCTCTTCTTGCAGAGCTGGGAAATTTCCATGTCCCAGGGAGAAACTTCTCATTTTCCCTCTTTGCTCACCCCACATGTAGCTGTACATTAGGTAGCTGGGACTGTATGTGCATCTCAGGGGAGAGCTCTTGTTCAGGACCAGTCCCAAAGTGACCCGTCAGTGCTGGCATTAACTGCTTTGGGAGCTTCTGACTCTTCTTCATGACACTGTGATGAAGGCAATGAAAATCTGCCTTGGAAGACCTGGGGGGCAACAGGAGTTTCCAGCGCTGCTTTTCTCCGTGATCACATATAGTTTCAGGACTTTGCCAGCATTCTGCTTGTACCTGCAAATGTTTCTGCAGCAAGGGGAAACAGATTAGGGTAATCTATATGGAAACTCAAACAAAGCAAAGCTTTCACAGAAACAGTGTTTGCAGTAAGTAGAAACCATTGTAGATGTTCTAAAACTGGTGTAATTGTGGACAACTGTAAAAGAGCACATTTAGAAACATCTTTAGTGTCCGAGTATGAGCATCTTCAAACACTTTCTTTTGAGTTGAACCTGAATGCGTGTGATCTTAGGTTCAACGATGAACTGAAGCTGGCTTAAGGCTCCTAATGCCTGATCCAGAACACCGCATGACATAAAGCACTGGTGTAGGGTAAAATCACTTTGCTGATAAGATTTCTCTCCAGAAATATCATCAGGTTAACTTTATCCCAGCAGGCTTTCTTTGAGGCCTCCACCACTCAAATGTTATAAAGGATCAGGTATTTGATCTGCATTTAGCATAAAACCAGCACAAAGTCATAATGTCAGCACAAAGAGCTTATTGTAGTGTGCTTTGGGAAATGTGAAAGTAATGTGATTATGTCCACACCTGACCTGGTGCAAAACTGGGTGATCTGCTAGAGCACAGATCTGATATAAATGTCTGCGGAGCTAAGGTTTTATCCTGTTACACTTCTGTGAACTTACCTGCCTATTCTAAGGAGAATAAAGAGAGAGTGATAAAAGAAAAGAGAAACCACCTGGTAAAGGTATTAAGATGACAAAGGTGCTTGTATTGCAACTGCCCTAGAATTCCCTTCCCTAAGGAAAAGTGAATATTGTTCTAGTTCCTGGGAGGAATGACAACAAGGGGACATTCTTACCGCAATTAAAAAAAGAAAGAAAGAAAGAAAATAGCACATTTTAATAAGACAACATTGTTGGTGCTTGATTTATTCATTTTTAGTTCTAGATTTCCTAGTAGAAAAAAAGACAAAAAGAATGAAAAAGTAATAGAGATACTGAGCGTTTAGTACCCCTTTGTGGTTCAAGCAATATTCCAAATTTTTGCTGGTGTAGATTTCCTTAATTAAAAAAACAGTAATATTCTCACTATCCTAACTGTTCCTCTACATTACAAAGCACACTAGGGCTTTGGCTTTGAAAGCTAAAATATAGCAAGCTGTTAATGGAATTTTATATTTGTGCTCCCAAGAGGTTTAAATGAAGTCTTGAGGGTAACCACAATCCCTGGCGAGAATCCTCTTTCCTATTAAAGCTGACCTGGACAGGACTTGCTTTCATGCCACATTTAAATTGTCCAGAGAAAAGAATCTCTGTGGGAGACATTGCACATTCTTCTTGCCTCCCTGCCTCTGACCAGCCTAGCAGAGCTACCGCGTCTTGGTCAGGAGAGAAGGAAACCAATACTTCCCAGTTCTGGAAAAGAAAACCATTCAAGAAAAAAATACTTACTAGATCCCACAAACTAATAATGAAAGGTCTCTTTGATTGCTAACAACTTACTCCTGACCTCATGAACTGGAAAATATTTTCTGTTCTTCTTGGGTAAGTCTTGTCAGTGAATTGTTTCAGGATTTCTTGGGATGGATGAAGTAACTTAAAAGGTGACTCGTTTAGGTTTTTAAAATATTTTTTCTTTAATTATTCAGTACACTTCGGTTGCTAATTATTTAGCCTGAGCAGAAGCAATAAGCTGCCAGTAGAACATTAGCAGTGAGCTTTCTGTGATGTTCCCTCTACAGAGTTCGCACCTGCGTTAAACTCTTGCTCTAAATCACTGCCTGGGCTTGCCTCAGTCTCTGCATTAATAAATTAGGAAAACTGGTTTGGAAAAGTTAGACAATATAAAAAACTCCCCTCCTAAAAAAAATTAGTATGTTATTTGCATACATTTTTTGTATCAAATAGGTACTTTAAGGTACATTTATTTTTGCATTTACATAGTTTGAAGTTATTGAAACTGCTTTATAAGTCCAAAGCAGAGATTTGTTAAATATAAAAGGAAAAGGAACCAGAAGTTATGTGTGCAGTTTAAGTAGGCTGAAAAAAAATTTTAAATCATTTTCTATTAAAAGCAGATAAGTGTTTGCTAAATATTGATACTGGTGGTAACTGATTTTCTGACAAAACTAGAAACAAAAAATGATACATGATCATGTGCTATTTTTGGAGAATTGTAAGTGTCAAAGAAATCTGTCAGGAAGCCAGATAACTACTTTAACACAGAATTATCACTCTGGTAACTTACATCAATCTTAGAAGGTGACTTGAACTGTCTTGCTGGTAAATTTGAAAACAGTGTGAAGTATGTCCAGTCACTGGGGGTATGGCATGCATCCACCTTCTAGCATGAAAGCCAGTATGCGGCATTAATGTGTATTTCAAAGGTAAACTAACTTCCAAACGGCTGGAGGATACCAGCCAGCTGCCTGCACGGAGACCAAGAGAAACCAAAACCCAGGGGGAGAATGCCACTGCTGAAATCCTTCAAGTCTCCTGTGCCTTTGCACCAACTATTTGCCTTATAGAGCTCTGCACAAAACCAAACAGGAAAGATCTTAGACCTGTTGCACTGCCAAATATTTCATGGTCTCTGGGAGCTTGAGAGTTGAACTACGAGACCTGTGTGGTATGTGAGAGGGTTGGAAAGGATTGTTTCAAGTAGGGAGGCAGTGACGGCGCTGCTGGATCTCAGTAGCCTGCGTAGGTGCCAGACGGCCTCTTCCTTGGAGTTTAAAAAGGGCAAGTGAAGTGATCCAGCAGCTAGTAAGTTTATCCGGTAAGGTCAGGTGAAGTACAAACTCCCTAATTACAGTGACCTCTCTACTTAGCAGAAGAAGGGGGAAACGCTCTGTGGAGTTTATGAAATCGGAGTTGTATTTCTTTCATTCAAATATACCCTCCAGTCTTTAAAAGCTCACTGTTCTCCCATAGACCTGGTATACCAGTTTTGTGATGGAGTTGTACTAGTTGCAAACTGTAGTCACAATATCATTTCTCTGAGAAAAGGATGCATTAGAAAAAGCTGTGTTGCAAGGCTGTCCCACCCAGAGGTGGCTGTCATGCTATGAATGGCCTTTCTTTGGATGAGGGTTCCTAACAGCGCTGGCCTGGAGCCCTCTCACCGCAAGCTGCCACTGTATCAGATCCATGAGCAAACATAAGAGCTCCAGTTGGACAAGGTAAATATCAATGATCCAAAGAAAAAGAGAACTCAAGTGGCTTCTCATAGAGACTTTAAACTCACATAACCGCACTGAATCCCTGAGAACGCATGAGCTTGGTACTTTAGATGAAAAGGTACATCCAGAATGAAGGTCTGCCATGCCATTTGTGGCAGCTGAAACATTGCGGTCACTGGGCAACAAGAGCCATATACTCCTTACATGCTGTGAAGTAAAACTCAGCACTTCAAACTAGTTATGAAGGCAACTCTGTAAGAAAAAGTTCAACACAGTGTTTCACAGCATAATATTACCTCAACAACAGGCCTTAAAGTCACAAAATAACGGGAAGGAGATAGGAGGATGTAGTTTGTGGACAGAGCCCAAGAAGCCATGACTTGTGTTCACTTTGGGTTCCTTAAATTCTTATGTCGAGGCCTCCCTAATTTCTAAAGAGATGTGTGGGCGGTGTAGTGGTGACGTAGCCTGAGCAGAGAAATGATGCAGCCATGAGGCGTGCATGCATGGTTTTGGAGAAGAGATTGTAAATCACGCCACACGCACCGAGGGTGAGCTTCTGAAGATCTCTAGGACAGAGGGCAGGCTTGGCATAGTGTGACCTTTTCCATGTAAGTGTCTGTCTCCTATGCCGCCCCAGTCACGAGGCTGTGCTTGCACCCCAGCAGCCCTCACATTGCCAGATACTATGACAGTTGTCCTTTTTTCAGCCTGTACTTTGGAAGCAGGAAAATACTTTGGATCTAGGCATTAGAAATCCTCCTAATGCTGCCTTAAGGTGGCTAGGGGCAATAAGGCATTCTCTGATACTTTTTTTATTTGACAGACTTTGAACTGAATTAAATACAGCTACAGAGCATGTTGTGAATTACTGTCTTTTAGTCATTCTTCTTGCTTGCTTCTTGCACCCAGATCGTTGCTTCTTGCCATAAATACGGTGCTCAAATCCCTGGGATGATTAGTGCCTTTCTCCCATGTGATCATAAAGTGTTTGGAGTGAATGTAATATGAGCCATTTTGCTAATACTTATACCAATTAGATCAGCTCCAAAATAAAATGTCATTAATTCTGCTTTCTGCTGCTATTGCTGCTCCCTGACCAGAAACCCTACTCACTCAAGAGGTGGCTCTTTTCCCCTTCTCCCTCCCCTTCCCAGGCTTGGCCCTATGACTTTGTCCAGTCCTCCTCCCTCTTTTCTGAAACTCATTGTTCTTGGATTGAAAGCAGACTCCAAAAATACCACAAACTGTTTTATTCTGTTTGAAACAGCCCTTTTTGTGCACACTGTATATATGGAGTGACTTGCTAACAGTTTGGATCAGGCACCATTCGCCAGGGAGAGCAGGAAGGAGTAAGATGATGTGCAGGTCGATCCCTCGGTCCCGCCAGAGTGTAAAAGCACCAGAGTAAATTTTCTTCAGGTATTTTTGGTTCACTTAAAAAAGACCAATCAGATAAAAGTTTTACTTCTAATTTGACAAAACTCAGATGGATAGTCTGTCTTTAAAATTTTTGACATAACCATGGTCAACAGTGGAATGATAAGTTTAACACAATTACCTTGTTTTCCCTTAGAGACACTGGGCTACTGACTCCATAATGGTTGGGTTTGACACTTAACCACTAAATACATTGCTCATATAAAGTTTCATCTGTTGAGGATCAAGCATTAGTATTATTTACAACTTTTTTTCTATTTCTTCTTCTAATTATTGGGTCAGGCCAACAGCTAGACCTAAAGCTTCATAATACAGGTATGAGGATTTTAACAAATTTGTGATCATCAAAGGTGTCCCAGACTGCTACACTTTGCGAAACATTTGGTTTCTTGTAATATATTATTTAGCTTCTGATCCATGTAATTTCAGTACCCCACATTATTAGATGCCATTTGATTGCTTGAAAGTATATATTACTTCAGGTCTGGTTTTAGGTGAGAATTTACCATGTATTGGACTTGATATGTGTTGATGATTGAGCATCCTTAAAAATACTCATATTTGTTCTTCTAAAAAGGCAGTTTTGGCCCTTATCCTTTAAATGTGTAAGTTTGAATAGATAGTTACAGTTGATTAGTTAATGCTGCTCTGGTGAAACTCTTAACAGATGCAGGGCTATGTCTTTTGAGGGTCTCTACTGTGGTTTTTTAGATGATAACATCTGCAAAGTAGAAGGTTTTGGGGAGCATTGCAGGAATTCTGTTTTTATTTTCTCTAGCAAAATAGAGTCCTCAAAGTAGAAATTACAATGTATGACATTTTTAATTGATTGACTGCAGATGAATTGATGGAAAGGAGTACACAATATTTCTTCAGCATAAAACCAGCAGCAACAAAACCCATAATGTACTCTTAAGTCTTCAGCCTCCCAGGGGCTTCTCTCTTTGAGGCCTCTAAGCCTTAATTAATCCAGATGAGATTTAGGTACGAAAAAACTGCGTGTGTTTTACGTGAGGAACCTGATTTGTTTAGGTAGAATGATCCTACTCTCAAATAATAAATTAAACATGTTTAAGCTGTAAATAAATGTCTTTGATAATAATAATGAGTACATTATACTCAAAACCCTTGCGAGAACAGTACTTGATGCAGACAGCGTTTCAGTATTATCCCAGAAGTGGGTTGCCTTCAAAGATGGACGTTGTTTCCTAAAAAGGCAAGTTAGTTCCTGATGAACATCATTGATCTTGCACTGCAGCCACAGGGTCAGTCCTGTGATAGATGTGCCCTGTTCCCTTGTGATCTGCTGCCAGGGGAGCGTTTCTTTGTGTGAGCTACGTGGACACTTCTGAAAGATTTTCAGCGTATGTCAGGATTTCTAAGGGAAATGCCACTAGAAGACATGAGAGACATGAGAAGCTATATAAAATATTATCAAGCTTTAATTTTCAGGCGTGTATATGACACAATCAGTTAAGCTGATCTTTTCTGTATAGCAACAATTACATCTCCCCGCTGTGGATACTACAAACTTGAGCAAAGAACTCTTGGCCACCCAGTCCCAGTAAACAAAGATTGTTTTCTGCACTACATATAAACCTGTTACTCAGCACCTATAAATTAATTTTGATGGGAATGGAACATATCCTGACACACCGGTGTTTTTAAATGTGGATTGGGATTAAATTATTATGGTTTGGCAAAGAGAGTTTGCAGGTTAGAATCTGTATTAAATTTCAGGAGGGAAAAGGAGTTAAAATTAAAAAGCTGCATTTTAATCTAAAATGGATGACCATCAGTAGTCTGAACAGTTAAGAAAGTTGAAAAATTCTCCATGAGGAGAAATTGCACTAATGGTAATGGAAAGACTACTCCTGACTTCAGAGGTCACTCTGGAGCAGAGTACCACCAGCAACAGGACAGTAGTGGTGATGAGAATCCCTTGGGACCTCACCGTGTAGTGGGTAGCAATGTCCTCTGGCCAAATCTGGGCCCAGTATAATGACATAGAAGGATTTTTATCATTGTTAAATTTTAAACAGTATTAAAGTTGCAGACATAAATTTTCACTTGGTCAATCCTTAAGAACAGCTGAACAGTTTCAGTTCCCAGTTAGGGCTCCGCAGCAAGGTCACTTCTGATTCAGGTCTAGGTTTTTTAGATGTGAATCATCAGAGAGACAACTGATTTGGGGGGTTTTTTCTTTTGAGCCTTGCCTAGGTTTAGTCCCTAATGGAGCACAAGAGAACGGGGTTTTTTTCAAGTAATTCAGTTCATTGCGTAGGTGGGTTTACCTTTGATCATTTCTATGGCTTTTTTTTAATCTTCTTTTAGAGAAGGTATGACTCACAATTGAATCTCTGACTTTGTGCTTGAAGGAGGAGTGTGAGTCGATTTTTAAAAACCTGTCTGTACCGAAATAATTTTTATTAGATGAAGACGGCAAGGCTGATAGTTTTTCATCCCATAGTCAGCAACAGAAGATTTTTAAACTTTGTGTGTAGAAACCTGCAGCTGTCCAAATGAAGCACATCCTCACTTTTTCTATTTTGTGGCCTCTTGTTAGATATTTCCTCACAGGTTGAAAGGCTTTGCTTCACTAGCATATCCTCAGCCATTCCAGGTAATCTGACTAAATTCTTTTGCATCCTACTACATGATGAAACACTGTCAGTAGCTGGGAGGGTCTCAAGAAAAGCATTCGTTCTCCTGTGAAACTTGCTCCCTCTGGTGTTTCAGCAGAGCCAGTGCTTGGTGACAGCTGAATCCAGGCTTGTAATTTAATTACATAATAGGAATGAGGAAATTTTTTCTTTATAAGATTTGTAAAATTATTTTAAAAACTTACTGTATTAAAATCTTACTGTGAAATAAGATTTTGTTCAGTCAGTGTTTTCATAGAGACACTTGGGTGTCGTTGCAGTGAATATAAACAGCAATACACATACCTTCCCGTATGGTTCTGAATGCCATCTTCCTTATAAATAATCCTTCTATTTTGTTATATTATTTCATTGTATTCCCAAGTTTTATGCTTACGGAATTAAAGAAAAATAATTTCTCAGTCTCATTTTGGAACCTTCATGTAGAAACATAGCTTGTAGTTTGGTTTTTGGTTTTTGTTTATAATGTAAAACTATTTGTATCTGTCAAGCTAGAAAAGAAATGGCATGTAAGCATGCTTCTAATTTAAACTGTTCCCAGAATATTTCTAGAAAATCTATTTTGGGAACATAAATTATCCTTGATACTGAACTGGAATTATATTTAAGGATACCAAATTGGGGAGAGAAGGCAACTTTCTGTATCCATCTGATATGACGTATTTCAAGGGTTTAATCCTACTCCCAGTGAAACTGATATTAAAAATCCCTTTTACCCTTGAAGGATCAGGACCAGGCCATCATGAACAGGTTCTGTGGATAGCAACCTGTGATAGAAAATACCTGAAAAAGCAGGAGGTTCACTGATGCCTGGGAAAGGCAGATTAAAGAGAATGACAGAGATATTACAAGCTCCCTCGCAACTATCGGAAATATTTCTCTTGTATCAATTTTAGTGGATTATTACATACTTCAGTTGCTCTCTCACTGAGATCAGAAAGGTGTCCTTACTAAAACCGTTATTGGTGAACAACCAAGTTGAAATTTCTCTTGAACTTGAACGAACAGTTTCTGTAAAATTGAACTCCTGCTTCAATTGATCAGTATAAGACATGTTATAGCCCTTTAGTTCTCACCTACTACACAAGAACTTGATATTTCATATTGTGGCATATTTGAGGAAAAAAAATCTCTACCTTAACATGGTAGAAAACTTTGGATAAGCCAGGTTTTTTTTCTGTTTTTTTTTTTATTTGGAGTGTTGTAGTTCTGCTACATTAGAATTTGGATACGTGCTTACAACGCACGTAAGATTGACTGAATAACATATGAGACACATATTGTGTAGACAAACTTTGTATGTAACAACTGAAACGTTTCTTGCATGCCTGCGATTGTAAGTCACTCAGACAAGCTTCTTACTGCACTGTGGGGAAATGCTGTCACCTGTTTGGTTTAGTTCTCTGCGCTTAATAAGCCAGAGTACTTTTCCCGGTCTTGGACTCCTGCAATCATCTCTATATCCGTTTTGTTTGGCTTACATAAAGGGCATTTTAAAGAAGCTGGAAAGGAAGAGTTTAAACTTCCCAGATGAGCACTGTGAAAGGTGTTTTTAGATTGGCATTTTACATGGGGCATGTTCCTGGGCTTGCAAATGGCATAAAAGTTACTGCCTGCCAGGTGAGATGGAGTGAGTGATTGTATATGTGCACATTAAACCTGTCCCCACGGTGAAATAAAACGTTAGTCTAAATGAGGGAGAAAAGGAAGCAGGTGTGCAGGTACACGTTCTCAGCTGCCAGATGGCAACTACTTAGATTTGCTTGTTTGATCACTTGCAATCATCTGCAACACAGAAATTAAAATGAGAGCAGGAGTAGGAGCAAAATCAGCTTGTGTCTTTTGAGTGTATAAAATTTCAGTAACTGATGCTCAGTCTCTTACCGTATTAGGAGAACAAAATCCTTGAAGACCCTTATCCCGTTAAAGTCAGTGGGAATTTTGTCATGGGAGTAGGAACAAATCCTTAAGAGGCACGCTTCTATCAATCTATAAAATATCTCTTAACAGTACACAGTCAGCTATGGTCAAATACCAACAGCTACACACATATCAAAGTGTATAAAGCTAGAAAGAATCAGATAGGAGTTGTTTAGACAGCCTATGGCATGATACCTTTTGTTACTATATAGCACTCCCACTCTTTGGGCAAAAATATTTATGCAAGAATGCAACCGTAGATCCAGGATAAACCAAGAAAGACTTTTGCTACCACAATGATCGTGGTGAGCCAATCATGAAAGAGCATGAGGTTAAATAAAAATTCCAAGAAAATTTGTATTATAACCTTTCTGTATTTTTCCGTTCATAACAGCATGTGATACTGTCCTCACACTTCCCAACAATGCATTTCTGTAAAGGAATTATTCTAGTCTATAAATGCAGCCACGTTACTGATTTCATGAACAGCAACCAGTCACACTATAATCACACACTGGGCATTCATCTTTGGCATCTGAATAGCTACCACATCAAGGCACCTTTCCAGTCGTATTGCAGCTTATAAATATTGACTGTGATTCCAGTCCTGCCTGTACCAAAACTGTCCACAGCAAACTATTCTTGGATGGATTTCAGTTGTTCTCACTTAGGAGGATATATTTCATTCTTCTAGACTATAGCGTATTTTTCCACTTGACTATCTTGTAATTGCTGTCTTATAAGTTCCTCTGTTTTACTTTCTAGTGTAGTTTTTATTGTACACGTAGTCATTCCAGCCAGCAGTAAAATTGTATTACCACAGTTTGAATTTCTGCGAAAGGCAGGTTTAAGTTGTAACAGCTGGATGCAGGCATTGTGTGTCCATCCTCACTTTGACACCTTATATTCGATTATGTTAATACAGAAAACATACTACTGGCAAAACCACCTGCATCTTTGATTTATTAGAGACCTTATTTCTTGCATGCAATGAGTGAAGGGAATAAACACTAACAATCCACTAAATTGGATTCCCTGGCTTATCCTGGGATACTGACATAAACCGTAGCCAAAAGTTCTGAATTTTCAGAGAAAACCAGCATCACCTTTTACTATCACAGAGACTTTGGCTGTCTAACCATGGGAAGAGTATGAAGGTAAAAAGAGAAATCCAAAGACAATTTTATATATTTTTTTATACTTTTTCATATAAGAGAATGTGCAAGCATATGCCCACATTTCACCAAAAATACATTCCTATAAGCAATAATCTCAAAGATTACATATTATCACATAAATACTATGATTGGAACTTAAACATGCAGCTTTGGCAATTGGGTAATTTATACTACTAAAGCACCACACAATTTCATAGAATCATAGAATGGTTTGGGTTGGAAGGGACCTTTAAAGGTCATCTAGTTACTCTTTTTGGTTTTCTAATGTATTTATGGCATTTCAAAATGCTTATCTTATTTACTGGTCTGACTCTGTCTGTACTAAGGTGTCCATCTCATGGCAGGGTGTTCTTGAATGGATTTCATATGTTCTTACACAGGTGTGGTTCCATGCCTTCCATTACTTTAGCTCTTTGTTGCCTACAGAGACTTGGAATTTCCTGCAGCTGAACTCCTATATGAAAATTATCTCTGTTCACAACTAAAGATATTTTTGTCTCCAAGTTTGTCCTACATAATTTTTGATGTTACTGTATTCTGTATGCCTTTTTCCATTAGTGGTAAAAATACAATTTTTAGAAATTTTACATGTGGAAAAGCCGTAAGTAATCCAAATGTCTAACAAATATATGAGCACATAAGAAATTACAGTCCTTTCTCTAAAGATTCTTAAAGTTTTTATGTATACACAGACCTGCAAATTTAAAATTTCTTTAAGTACAGTTACTGATTTATTCTATCCACTAGCCCATAAATTTGTAATTATAATGGTATAATGGCATTTTCCATACGAGTATATTTTTCCCTCTGTACAGATATATCTTACACTCACATATGTAATATCTGCACATACAGATTTTGTTTTATAGCAGCTTTTACCAATGAATAGAGATACGGGCAAATTCCTGAAAGATCTGCATATAAGTATATCTGGTATAGTATTATCAGACAGATTGTCTTTGATACTCAAATGGTTTCTGATGCTGGACAATTTCCATTTAAAAAGGAAAAAGAAAACCTTATTTCTACTTCTGTTTCTTTTTACCTTGAGTCCTTATACAGCAGGGAAGTTCCTTTCAAAAAGCAGTTGTGAGGTAGCTACTATTGCTAGTATAATTTAAGATTGATCCTGATAGGAGAGTTTTAATGATAAAAATAGAGAGCTCTACTTTGTGTCCTATATCACTACAAATAATCTGAGACCAGCATTAATTATAGATACATTTTTCCATACTCAGTTCCTATCTTCTAGTAGAAAGGAGGTAATAAAAGAAAGCCCATAAGTCTCATTATTGCAGAATGCATAGAGCTACATGCAAACATGCTGTATATGTCATTGCCTTTGGCATGAATGGTAATTTAAAGCCTAAAGCTGAAGCAGGACTCCTTACATGTCTGTTTTCTTGGGACTTAATAACCAGTCCTGCAGTCTGGAAAACAAAAGAGCTGTTTGTGTGGCATCTGGTTTCTTCATAAATATTCAGGGAAGAGTTTTGTTGCTCTGTGGAAGCTGCCTCTACAAACGTTTTAAATGTACCGTACTTCTAAATATGAATTGTTCATGCAGTCCTTCCTTTCATAAATATTCCATCCTGTTTGGCGTAGCCCCACGTAAGCAGGATTTGAATTTCAGGACTTTCTTCCTTCCAGCCTCGTGAGGGTTCGAGTGGAAACCAGGCTCTTGCCTTCTGTTTTTTCTCATCAAAGAATGTTTAATTGAGGGTGTAACGGGAGGGGAAGAGAATTGGAGCAGGGTTGGTGGTGGTGGATTGGGAGTCCACAGAAACCCTTCTTCTCCACAGCCCACCACCCAGGAGAACAGCAGGAGGATGCCCAGGAGCGCCCACTGTTGTAATGAGCGGTGTGGGTTCACAGCCACCCTCTGCCAGGCTGCCAGCCGCTGCACAGCCACGTCCCCTGGCCTCTGCTGTTAGCCCTGCAGTTTGGGGCACTGTAATATTGGCATTGTTCCTGGCTGCTGCTCGAGGATGTGAGCAGGGCAGAGGCTCCTTCTCATCAGCGCAACAAGGCAGAAATGAGCCCTGAGCTTTACAGCACTGTCACCATGTAGAGGAGAGAGTCCTGAGATCAACCAGCTGTTGTTTACTGATCAGGGGACATCATGCATTTCTTAGTAGCTTTATAGCTCTGCAATTAATACAGATATTTTCAAAATATGTACCTTAGTCCACATTCTTTGTAATTGGGGTTTTTGATGGAAGCAGGTTTGGATTGTTGGCTAGCAAGAGAGAGAATCATTTCCAACAGTAAAATGGGTATATTCTATACTGTTGTAGTTGATGAACCGCAAGCAGATTAGTTACAGCGGAATAAAGAAACATTTTTTCAAATATTATGATCAATAAAAATGACTTCAATAGACCTGAGAGATTGAGCCCTGTAAAGCTTGCATCAACAGAAGCAGCAACAGCATTTCAGTAGTGCTGTAAGAAATAGTCTGTAATCATGTAAATATTTTTATCAAATATATAAATTGCCTTAAATTTCCAGAATTTCCTGCTTGTAGCTGCAGACAACCATACAAAAATGGCCTCAGAAAGCCAAGAGTTTTCACCCGCTAGAGCCTATAGATGACTTGAAATGGCAAAGTGGTCTGTCCAAATACATATGATCTATCCAGAGTATGTTACTATCCGCTTGCTGCAAGAGGGCTCCTTTAAAGCCAGAGCACACCAGGACGTGTATCCAAATGTATCTTCAAAAAAGTTTGAACTTCGCTGTCCTAATTGTAAATGTAGCTGTTTTAACATGCAGGTTTCTTCAAGCTTGTATGCTAGATTGCTATCAACTTGAATTGCCCGTGCATCTCTGCAACTCCTTCATAGAAACAAAATCTGACAAAAAGTTGAGGTATTTCTTACAAGAAAATGTCAGTGGGACTGGCCATGAGAGTACACAATCTCGCGTTAACAGTTAATTAATTTCTGATCAGAATGAGAAAAAAGGAGAGATCCTTAGTCAGACATTTATGTGGCTTCTAAATGTGATCACATCATTCTTTTTCTGCCAGATTTACATTACATGTAGTTTTGGACTAACTAACTGAGATTTCCAAAGGATGAGTTTGAAATCCAGGTTTGATGATTAGGACACCCACATGCAGAGAGGTATTGTAAAGTTCCCTGTTGCCATATGAAGTGGAGAGGGTCAGATAAGTGAGATTAAAGCACAAAAACAAAATCACGTCAGCACCAGGATTCAGTCGACTGGAACTGTGTTCCAGCAAGGCAGAGACAGTACTTCTGCCTGGCTTGCAAAATGGACTTGTGCGCAGTAAGCAAGTGCCAGTCCATGTGCACGTGTGTGTTTCACCCTTGTTTCTTTTGCCTTTTTTAAGGGCTTCTGTTTAATCCTGATGCAGGACAGGGGAAAATCTGGAATCCCAGAGAAATTCGTGAGCTAAAAGTAATTGTTTCCTGCACAATTCTGCTTACAGAAACCCTTTTTCCTCCTGATGCTCACTCCTGGAATTAATCTGGGCTAGCCACCGTTCATTTGGGATATATTTTACATTAAGTGATATTTACAAGTTTGCTTTTCATCTGTTTGCCCTTGTTTGGATAATGTTAGAACAGATGAAGATTCAAACCAGGAGATAAAAGAATGCAGAATCACAAATAGAGCACTTGGAAGTTTTTTTTTCATAACTTTTAAATACACATTTCCCTGGGCTCTAAACTGCTTGTAGACAGACTGACCAGCAAGGACCTTTCCAACAGCACTGTAGGTATAATTTGAAATAATTTCTTCTTTTCCATTGTCCCTAAGAGAGTGATGAATTCAACACATAGGCTTTGCACAAAATTAGTTAATTTAGTTTTCCAATTTTTAAAACATTTTTAATGGAGACTTTACATCTTGCTAAATTTCTAGAAAGCAGCTTTGTTTTCTTTGTTGTCAAGCTGATAGCGCTATAATAAGAATAAACAGGTCTTTTTGCTCAGAAGAACAGCATTAGAAATTCAATGTTCCTCTCTCAGCCTTCCTATGGAAAGTTCGCTGGTACAAATGGGAGAGGGATGATCTGTAATGAAAGTAGCATGAAGTGGGCAGTCTGTGTCTCTCTCGTTTTGATGAGGTTGTCAATGTGGACCTCTAGTTTGTGTATTGTTCAGATTGGCGAAAACTGTGTTATTAATAGCAAGAAGTCAAAAGCTGTGCTGCTGCTTCTTGCTGAATTCATTCCTTTTACTGTCAGAAGCAAATTTTGTTTCTGACGTGATCATAGTCATCATTGTCCATAGATGAGGTGGATAAATAAGGCAATGGGTGGAGATGGGGGTGCAATTCATCTGTAATATGTAATCATAGTACTTTAAGGAACTATAGAAGATACCTTGCACTTACCCCACCACTACCAAAGAGATGGGTTAGATGTTCCCTTGTTGTCCAGCCTCTCTTTAAAGACCTGCACTTATGAAGATAGTACAGCCTCCTAGGCAGCTTTTCCAGTGCGTCAATACCCTTAAAATTAGAAAACTTTCTTATCATTTCTAATCTAGACTTGCAGAAGCGTGAGCTTCTTGACTCATTGACCTTGGTCTCAGGGGACAGATTATTCCTTTTTCTTTTTTTTCCCCAAGCAGGAGCTTTCTACGTGTTTGAAGACTGTTATTATTTCTCTCTCAGATTTATCTTTAAAAATCACCTAGTCTTTTCGATTAAGCCCTTCCCCACACCCACACCCTGACCTCTGGTGGTTGCTGTTTGCTGATCATTGCCATTTGCGGTCATTTCTGTGGAACTGCTTGTTTCAGTTCTGTTCTGTCTTTTAAAAGTTTTATCTAAAAACTGTAGTGGATTTCCCAAGGCCCTTCTGCCTTCACAGAGGCCAATAAATAGAGAAAAAGGAAAAAAAAATAACAGAAAAAATGAACAGCCCGGGAAAGAGCAGGAATTTGTCCTCCCGACACCCATGTTTTGACGGTTCTGGGTAAGAGAGGCTGCGGTGCTTCGGGGTCAGGGTGCAGCTCCCCACCGAGGGCATCCTCTTCCTCCTCCTCCTCCTCCTCCACGCTGCCCGCGGTGCCCACCGGGGCGCTGGGGGTGACGATGTTGGTGGGGCCGCGCTCCCACGGGGCTGCGGGGAGCGGGGTTCCCAGAAGCGGCGTTCCCGGGAGTGGGGCTCCGGGGAGCGGGGTTCCCGGGAGCGGGGTCCCTGCTCACTAGATGGCACCACCCGCGCGTTGTACCGGAGAAATACCGCCTGGAAGGATGCCTTCCCAGGCAGGGAAGTTGCTGTCTCTCTTTCCAGCACCGCATGGCTGAACTATTTATGTGGCAAACAAATATGCACACATGTAGGTTTTGTTTCCTCCAACTGTGCTGGCTTCTTAGAGATAAATGAATGCCTTTATACTACGTCTCACTGCGGTGTCTAAATGTAATCTGACTCTCTTCTCGTCATTTAAGCTCTTTGGGTCTTATCCTGATGGCCCTTCTTGGTACATCTTCCTGTTAATATTTCTTTAATACATGAGGACTGGAAATACACTTCTGCAGTCTCATCCAGGAGCTGGTTTATGAAGCTCTATAGGCCAGAACCACGAAAAGTACTTTGTATATATGTGATCTGAGAGCTGTGTTAACAGGAGAGCTACTGTGAGATCCCAGGCAAGAAGAGTAAGACTTTCATTATATGTAATAAAATATGACAATAAGCTTAACAGGAGGTGGTACATCACCTACAGTAGAAGTAGTTATTATTGAACACTACTTGTATGTTAGAAAAATCATGAGATCACAGAAAGCACACACAACTCGTAACTTGAATTTTTTGGCTATATAGGTTAATCATAAAGATGAAATGTGAATAGCCTGTTACAAATCTCCCTTGTCACGCTCTTCTGTATCATCTTTTAATTTCTGGTATGTTTTTCTGTTACAATTTAAAATACCTCATTTTACCCCCTACCCCATTCTTGTGGTGCTTGTTGCTTACAGTTTCCCATTGCCCATCAAGTAGTTGAAGTGTGGATGTGACATCTGTACAGGAATGTTAAGTAGCAAGCAAAACTGGAGTCTACATACAGCTCTTGGTCCATCTGTACCCATTTGGAAAGTTTGCAACTGTAGTCTCAGAGGTTGGAATTAACAGCATTTGTTAATGTCAGTGCACAGTTCCTTGGAACACAGAAAAGGATCATTTTTTGTTTTAAGAAAAAATATGGTTTTTCTTTACAATGTGTGTACATATATAAAAATTTCTTTGTATATGTGTGTCTGTTAGTATGTACATGTGCATTTATAAGAGGTACGTGATGCTACTGCTTCCAGTAAAAATATTTCTGAGAACTTTAACTTCATTCTTACTGCAACAAGTGCCCCAAAGGAGCTGGTGCATTCAAAGCTTCAACAAGAGTTTCAGTTCCTCCCCAGAGCTATTTTAATTTCAGATCTACAGAAAAGGGGATTACCTGTAATGTCTTCTCAGTGGAGCAGGACAGCTGTGTAGGACTTTTAGTTTGTTTAGGTTTCTCAACAACCTCTAGTCTGGCTGTCATTATAAAATATCTATGGACTGTATTTTATTTCTTTATTATGCATTTCATTTCCACACCAAACATAACAGCATGTTTCATACAAGCCAATGGACTCAAGTAAGCCTCATCAGATGTATAAATAAAAATGTACTCTAATATTTGAGTTCCTGTCAAATTAGGTGCCAGCATTTCTTTTAGACTACAGCAGCATCCTGAACAGATCCCGTTTCCCGCCTTATTAGCTGTAGTTGAACAAAACAACCTCCTTCTGTCCTAAATTGTTTTGCAGTTTTTCTATGTGTTTACCAGGGGATGTATTTTAAAAGTGTGTGAGTTGACCCCAAGTAGACTTTAACAAGCATTTAAGTATGCAAAGTTTGTTGGGAAAAGGTGTTCAGTGCAAATAGTTATAATGTATATAGAAGAATAATCTCAAATATACTTCTATGGCAGAGAGCAAGCCTGTATGACGAATGTGTAAGGATCAGTAGCTTCAACAATCTGAGCATAGGTGAAGATGGAGATTTCCAGAATATTTATGATAATTTCCCACTGATAGGTTGTCTCCTTATAAATATTAACACCATGGCAATACTTGTTATTATAACAAATGATCCATGTAAATCTTTAACAGGAGGAAAAAACGTGGATTTTGTTGCTTTTAGTAATCACTATATCACCTTTCTGTCTTTTGCTTCTGAGTATAGGTAAGTGTGTTGCATGAATCCTATAAGAAGACATTCTTGACCACGGAACAAAACAGATTTTTCCATGTGGAGAATATTCACTTTAGATGTTCACACTTTGTAGTAGGGATTATGAAGTTCTGGAGAATCAGACTATTTAACTGAATATGTTTGTCCAAACACGTGGGTTGCAAAAGTGTCATCACAAATTAATTGATCTCATACAGTTTGACAAATCTGGTCTGTTACACTGCAAACTAACATGGTGATGTAAAGCAAGGAAGTGAATTATTTTGAGAAAGAAATAATTTCCTCTAAAATGTAGCAGCAGATCCTGTCCTACCTCCAAAGTACCTTCTTCCTGCTTTGTAGTGTACTGTGGAAACATTGCTATGTTGATGTAAATATTAACATAAAACCAGAAGGAAAAGAAAAAACAAGGAAAGAAAGAAATGCTGTTTCCAAGTTTTGTGTATACAAAACTATGGAAGGTCATTCAAACTACCCACATCTAGACACCTTTCTAACAAATGTCATGTGTTAGCAGTCTGCATGAAGTCAGGCTGCAAACTTTGCCACGTACCATGTGCTTCTCATGACTTTTTTTAATTTGTGTTGTTACGCTTTACTACAGGAAGGGATCTGCAAGCATGGGATGAGACAGGGCAAGGATTGCAGAGTGGGGCTAACTCTGGCAGTGGGAGCAGTTGCACCAGCGAGGGAGAAGTGGTCTGGTCACAGCCATTTGGGAACGCTAATAAGAACAAATAACATATGAAAATAGCCTGGCTTTCTCTTCCAGTGTCCATGGACTTCAACAAGAAGCAAGAATAACTCTACATGCAAAAAACCATGCAAGCATCTGGCTGTGGCATTGCACTCCTCAGAGCCTTGCCGGTTCTGCAACCAGGACACTGCTGATGCGAGGGGAGATGAGGCAGGACTAGGAGGCAAAAGGGTGAAGATTAGGGGCAGACTGAATGGGATTGTTCTTTCAGATAGGAGGGGGGGAAACTGTAGTTTTTAAGCTTGCTTGAAAGGCTTTTGGGAAAAAGTAGTTGACAAGTTACGTTTTCAAGAAAAGATACAGCCTCACCTTGAAGCTGACTTTGGTTAGGGCCAGGACTGAAACCTGCAGCCTTGAGGTTCTGGGCTGGCCATCATACGTCTTCGGTCCACTGTGAAGCACAGATAGTGGCGGGGGGGGGTGATGTTCAGCTAAGAGATGGCAGAGCAGCAATAGCCTCTAATTTTGACATTATGACTTCCATTTAAATACAGCTGAAGGTCCTGTGCTATTACTGACAGCCTTTGGCATGGGAATCTCACCTCAGAAATGCGAGGGTGGGAGGGAGCATGGTGGTTCCTACTTCGTTATATCAGACCAGAAGAAACAACAGCTGCTCTTGGCTTCCTTAGAAGAATTTCTAGTCGTTCAGCCTCCTTTTAGTTTGAGACCTATCTTTAGCTACCAAAGCATTTTAATTTTTGCAGTAAGCTTCTCGTAGTCCACAGGAGTAGAAAATGAGCAGAAGAGGAAATGACCCATGAAATATTTGCAGAGGTGATGTTTTGTGTGTGTTCTGCTGAAGTGTTTCATTCAATATATTAAATATTTATATAGCCCTGCAGTCTCTATTAATCCAAGTAGTTGTGTTTTCGCTTGCCCACCACGGATCCTTACCTTAAAGTCACCCCTTTGAAATTAATCAAGGTGAACACAGAGTTGTCACCACTGGAAAATAGTTTATTATTTTTGAAAATAAGATCTATTTGTGGCTGATCAGAGCTGAATGTTGCTAAAAATATTGCGAAGGTTAATGTTACATGAGCTGTAAACATTGTCTTTAACAGATACACAGGTAAAAGAGGCAAATGGAGGATCAGATGATCCTGTACGTCCATTAGTAATATGTGATTTGCTCAAAACTGCAGTGCCACATGCAAAGCGTCTACTTTGTGATTATAAAAATCCTTACTTTTCTGAGAACATAGGAGGAAAAGTTTTCTCTTTAATTTGATTTGACGTACTGATACATGTTTGTTATCTATGGGTATGAATTATTAATAGAATACAATTTATTCTTAATACTGGTCTATTTTTCATTTCTCTTTGTATTACCTAGCTCCTCTCTTCTGTCTGATTTCTGTCATTTCTTCCCTTTTCTTTCCCATTCTGTTCCACTTGCACATCCAAGAGTAGTTTGAAACATACTCTGCTTTGTAGGCAGCCACTCATATATCCGGGCACACAAGCTAATTATTAGCTTCGACAAGGAGGGTTCATCATACTGCCAAGTTCAGCCTCATGATGGGCAGCGACTCACCAAGGTATCATTCTGAATTCCTGGTCTCCACTGGCCAACCCACCCATACTCCTTTTTTTCCCTTCTCTCCTCCCAGAAATGTTGCTTCTCTCTTTTTCTTAGGTGCAAATGAGAGATTTGGTACCGTAATACTAACATCTCTGTTGTCTTCAAACTCAGTATCCTCTTTTCATGTCTGTTCCTAGTTAACTAAGAGGTGTAAATAGCTAGTATTCTTCCTGCCTGAGCTAGACCAGGATCCTTAAGCCTTTGGTCTGTTAAGACTGCACAGTCTTAGGTAAGGAATTGAGATAATCACAGAGAACATAAAAATACAGAATATTTTACATCTGTCACACTTCTTTTTTGCTTTTATGACATTTGCCTCTTCCTAACCTCCTATCTTCATGGACTCTCATCCTTTTATTCTGTTTCTAAACGTCTTTATCTCCTGGGGGAAGGAGAGGGGTGATTTATCTCTTCCTGCTGCTCCCTGTTCCTGATATCTGCCTGAACCCAGGCCTCCAGAATGTAACTATATTTTGCCCAGTCATCCCTGCTTCATGCTTCACTCTGCTCTCTTATCTTGCTTTATGTTAACATTTCCTTCCCTCTGTCTCTCATTTTGCTTCTGCTGCTCTTACTAGAATACACACTTGAGCTTAAATGAAAGGAAATGAAAGATGACTTGTCTAATGTAATTTTAACCATCACCCCCTTTCTCCTCTACTTGCTTTCAGTAGAGGAAATGTAAATTCTTTTGCAAAATCTTCTGTAATGAAGGTATTTTTCTTGTGTTTCTGATGAATGCTCATGTTGGATATGTTTATTTAGATGAGAGAAGAAGCCAACAGCAATGGTCAAAGAAGTGTGTCTCTGTTCACTCTAAAAACTTGAAGTGCTATAAGACCACAATGGAAAGCAATGTACAATGAATATAGTTGTCTGCATCATCAATAGAAACACTCTACTTTGTTTATCAAATTAATAACTATTGCCTACAAGCCTGCATTCAGACAAAAATTAGGGAGGAGGTATAAGTTCTTACTTGCTTCAGAGCTGCAGAGCATCTGTTATGGGTATTGATAGCTACGCTATCAAATTGCCTTTGAATTTAAAAGAGAGAAAAGTCACATTCCCAAATACTACTTTCATTGTAAGAGATGGTGATTTGTTAAAGACACTAAATACAAGCTACAAATTGGCAACTGAAAGTTTATTTTTCTTGGCTGAATTCTAGGGATTTTTTTAGCCTCATACCTCTCTGCTTAGCTAAATCGTATAAATAGTGGATAAATTCTTTTTAATTCAATCAAGTGGGTGCCCCTTAGAAGCAGTGACAATACTGAAAAATACACTGTGTTCCTGTGTTTTAGATCTGAACTGAAACCTTGCCAGAAACATGCCTCTTAAACACTTGCCTTTTTTATAATCCAGGTAACAGTTAAGGGGTGAAAACTGCAGCGTCCTGGCAGTGCGGATTTACAGACATTGAGTCCAAAGGAGTCCAGAGCCAGTGGGGTGTAAACTGACCCTGCCAAAGAGAAGTGGTGTAATAAAAAGCACAAGAGAAATCCACAATTATTTTTCCCCAAATGGAGGTATTATATTAGAACATCAAACTGCATACTTCAATAAAGTAATTTTGCAACTGTAGTAGAGGAGGGCGGTTGGATTATTGTCTGTGCTGGAGGACTTCTGCCAGTCATGGCAAGCATTGTACAGGCTCTTTCTGAGTTTGATCTGGGTATTCTGCATTTCCAGCTATACATAATTCCCATCACATTTGCTATCACAGCTGTATTACAAGCAATTAAACTGTAAGGCAAGACGATGTAGAGAACATCTTGATCAAATTACAATGTCAGATGAGACAAGAAAAAACAAACCCCAAACTGGACACTAAGGGAACCTCTGATAATATGCGTAGAGGAAATTATATTGCTTTGAAAATACAATAGGACGTAGATCTGATAAGAGGCTCTGGCAGGACTTCAATATGTGACAGTTCTAGACAACTCATTTTAATTGCTTGTATTTCTATCTTCTGCTTAAAAAGGCAATATATTTTTCTGAAAGAATGCTGAATGGACTGCAAAGGCAATTATTATTTTTGAAAGTGTATTTGGAAGATGATTATAAATCCTTACAGAGGCTAGTTGCTAATTTGTATCCCAGGCTGTATTTCAAGAGATTTCAGGTAAACTCCAAGTTGTTTAGTAACAAGAATGGAAATTGAAAAACTGCATTTGCTCCATGGCAACATACATGTAATAAATTACAAAATTGTGCATAAAATGCTTAGACATTTGCTTTCCTGCTCCACATCATTGGATTAAGTTTTCTCATACAATCACAGGGGGTAAATATGTTGATTGTTATGTTGATTGTCACGGTCTTCTTGTTTCCCTTTTTTTTATGAAATGCTTTCTTGTATTTTGAGAAAGCATTCACACTGCCAAAGAGCCAGAGGTTGCTAGTGTAGGCTTTGGCATGCATGCAGATAACTGAAAACAATAGAGAGACATTCAAGGTGAAAGTTGGGACATTTGTTTTGTTATTGTTATTTGCTTTCACTGATTTGTGGGTACACATTAATACGTGTCAATGTCTGCATAGCCATATGTTAAGTTATATTCATAAAACAGAGAGATAAAAATGTAGAGATTTTGTTTTAGCCAGTGTACAGATAGCAAACTGTCAGTTGTAGATCTGGTGGTGACCACAAGTCCCCATTTTGATACAGTGAATTTGTGGACCAACAAAACTTCTCTAAAACGTGCTTATATCTCCATTTTTAAGAGTATTTTGAAACTTGGATGGTCCATAAGCATTATCAGGAAGGTGCTGCAGGCTAGAGATGTTTCTTATTTCTCAACAGTGGTGTTTGTCTGAAGAATTACTTTTTTGTTTTTCAAGAACAGAGCTGTGTGACAGTTGCATAAAATCACTCTTATTACCGTTAACTCACTTTCTCCTTTCCTCTGTTGGCTCTGGTAAAATTAGTTTTTTCCTGATTTCTCACTGACTCTTTGCTCGATAGAGTTTTTCTTATTATATTTATGGTTTTCTTGCTTTAGAAAAACGAAATGCAGCATATGGCATAGTGGTAATATATACCATTGGAAAAACTGCTTCATTTCTCACTGTCAAATCATTCCATTTGATTGTGAAGGCTTGACATGATGCTATTTCTCTATCACATGTTAAAACTTCCACAACTCTTTTTGCCAACAAGGTGCCTGTGGCTCTGCTGTCCTCCTCAAAACTGGCTCTTGGCCTGAAATAATGAGCAACGTTTTCAGCTTTTATTATATTTGGCTGTCAATAAAATCTTGCAAGCTTTGGTGGTTAAACTCCTTTACAGGTATGAGTATATATTCAACCAAACTGTCTTCACCAGATGCAATAGAATGTTAGGAATTAAGTTAAACTCTACTTTCCCAGGCCATGTTGGCCTAATTACAGTAGAGTATGCTTTAATGAGGGTTCTTCTAAGGTACCTCTGCTTGATATGGCAAACAGCCCAGAGGCAAACTTCAGATCCCAGTGTCAAGAACTGATTCATTGCTTGTCTGCAATTAACGGTTGGGCTTCAGGGTCTGGATAGAAAACTAGAATAAGACTCTCTTTCAGCTCATATGTTGAATCCAGAGTTGTTGGCTGTTCCCAATGTAGATGTAACTCAAAGGCCATATATCGTGTAGCAGATACTGCACAGAGTATGGACAAAGAAGACAGCGTTGATTAAATTTACTCAGTCTTTAAATTAGTTGCACATCAAAGAATTGTCAACAAAGGGTGGGAGGCATTTGATAAGGAAAGACAAACAAAGAGTGTCCAACAGTAAAGTTCACATAAAACAGATCTTTCTACCTTAAGGTAAAAAGAGTGATAGATCACTGTATATATAAATGGACTTTGCCATCTTTCTTTGAATTGTTTGAACCTGTGAGAGCTAATGCCAAGCCTGCTTTGTTTGTGTCCCCCTTCATTCTCACGTAATGTTGTGTGTTTTCCAAAACAACAAAGAAGAAAAATTGTCATAGCATAGCATATGAAATATAATTGCTAATGATAATACTGAAAAAAAAAATGCAGCTTCTGCTCCTAAAAACGATACTGCTCATCCCAAATAATATTCACACCCCAGGAAAGAGGGGGGAAACACTACAGGAAACCTTCTTTTGTAAATCTGCTTCATTTAATCAAAAAAATCATTGGTCTTGGCTAGCTCTCAAGGCTAGCTCTCAAGGCAAATGTCATGGCATCCCATAATGATGGCTGCAGGAACAGGCTCATATTCCCCTGGTACAGGCTGTTACACAGCCTGACCTAAATACTATGAAAAACTGGAATAGTGACCTGGTTATGAGTTGGGAGATTTTGTTTGAGAGACTTTCCTCAGATATAGTAGTCCACTCTGTAGCTTTTGGGAAGAAATCTGTCAAGTCACAGTACAGAATAAGAAATTTTACTCCTGTCTAGTTGCAGTGATAACAGCTGATTGAAAACTTCTTTTGGGACACTTTTTTCCTGCCATCTGTAGATGTTTGAATGTGTAATTTATGAAATAGTGTTATCTTTAGCACCCAGCATCATTCAGTCTTGCTTTGATACTACTGTTTCAAACATACATGTTCTCTTTCATTAAATAGCTAAAGTTCAAGTGGTTTAAATCTTATTTTTTCAAACTAGAGAATAGCATTACTCACATACCAGAAGGCTAAGTAATGTCTGGGATTTATTAAATCATTCGGCAAAGTTGACCACAGACAGTTGCATATAGAACAAATGCTGGAAGAAAAATAATCTTCTATGATGATGTTCATTATACTATAACACACACAGACTGAGAGCCAAATACTTGGTATCATTTCTGTCTCTACAATTATTATGTTTCTTTTTAGACCTTTAACTAGCTTGACATTTTTGGTTATAGAGGGTTTGAGCACAGAGGAAATGTATAGTCTTAGATCGTAGGAATGATAAAAAGGTAAGTTTAATGTTAATTTGACGTCTTCGTAAAGCAGCTGTGGGTTATAACAAGGTAAATATTTATTGGTGACTTTAATGAATAGGTAACTTTTACTGCCAACTTAGTGTTATTGCACACTTTTTAAAATCTTACATTCCAAGTGTATTTGCAAAATTCTGTTGCTGTTATATTCAGCAAAAAGAGCATTATTGAAGCTGGAATTGGAATTGGAATTGGGGTTTTTTTTGCATCTGTTCCTAGTATTCCACGTATACCTGTCAGTCTTGGCCAGTTTTTTTAATCAATCGTTCATAGATAAAGTGCTACTTGTGAAAAATGCAAAAATATTAAAATGGATGTTATTGATCAGACAACGCTAACCTAAAGTGTCAGAAGTAACTGAACAGATGTTCTTGGGAAATTCAGGTTCTTACCATTTTCTAAACATTAAACTCATTTTAAAATCACAAATTGAGTATCCAAAAATTGAGCAAAGGCAACAGGAAGTAATTATTTGCTGTGTAAGACTAGAATCTGTAATTTATGTATTATTTACTCTTATGAGCAAAAGAACATCAAAGAAAATAACTATGAAAATTCCATAATAAAAGAGAAAAGTCATACAAACTTATTTCTGCTACAGTGTATCTTCTTGGTTTGATTAGTTTTTTGGTTTATATTGAGTTACAACCCAGCGAAAATTTTAAGCTTAGCTTCGCCTTTTTAAAATTGTGTTGTTTGCACATAAAAGGATATTTGTTGTGTGGATTAAGTGGTTTGTGAGCAGGATTGGATAATACATAATTACGTTTTAATTTTTTAGAAGACTGTGGGATGTATTTCCCAGAAGTGAAAAATCATCCAGACAAATATTTACAAAGATGTCCCGAGTCTGTAAAAAAGTGGCTGAAACAACTGAAGAGTGCTGGGAAGATTCTGCTATTAATTACTAGTTCTCACAGTGACTATTGCAGGCTCCTGTGTGAACATATTCTTGGGTAAGTGCAATGTCCATTTCAAATTATATCTGCCAGACAGCAACTGGAGATAAGCCTGAGCTATAGGGAAGTTAATTTGAGTTTCTTTATGTGTTGTGAATTATTTGGATCTGAGTTTTATGGTGAGCCTCTCTCTAGTAGAGTGTTACAGGGTACTCGAGGCAACATAGTCCATCTACGAGCCTGTGAGCTGTATCTGACCCCCACACACTTATATTCTGCATCTTTTCTGGGTATCGTGAGGGGATTGAAGATGACAGGGAATATCTTTCCGGCCAACACCCAATACATCATCTGAATCCCAATTTTATCATAAGTTTTTGCTAGACTGTCTTATTCAAGCCATTTCGTTCCTGTGCTTTCTCCAGTGGTGAGTGCAAGTAGTAGTAATGTTTCATTTCCTTGCAGCAAATCTGCATGGAAAAGCTTACAAATACTTCTTCCCAATGGTGGTTTCCAAGAGATGGTTGTGCATGAGAAACGTGCATTTACAGATCACAGCAGAAAAAACAGGTAGTTCATTGCATTTGGGCAATTGGTTGAGATTGTAGTTGCTGATCACAACAGCTATTTTTAGCTGTAATGTTAAGAACATGACTGGGCAAGTCAAATTCAGTGAAATTCAGCAGAACCATCACTTATTCCCCTAGGAACTAATTAATCAGTGATGCAAATAGCCGGGTGGGTGACATGGTGAGACTATTCAATAAATGAATTAAGGAAACAAAGTAGTGCAATGTGAGGCAACTTGGCTATCTGGATATGCAAGGGAACAGTAGAGTGAATACAGCAACTCTGTAAGAAAACCACAGATAAGGTGAAAAACAGAGCTACCTTCCAAAACCAGGCCTGCCAGTATGACTTCTCTTTTGTATCTCTGGGCTAAATGCTAAATTGAGCATTAGCTGTGCCAGTTCTCATTGCCTTGCATGAATATTACATTTGCTCATTTGAGGGGAAAACATACCTCCTCACAAAAAGCAATTCTCCTTATGAGTAAGATGCCTGTGAATTCACTTTTTTGTGTAGATCTGTCGAGTTGTTTTCTGAATGAAAATTTGATATAAAACTAAATTCTTGGCCACATACAATGATTTTGGCTTTCTTTTCGTTGGTGAATAATGTTTCAGCTGTTTAAGACAGCTGTAGAAATCCTGCTGGAAGACGGTAAGCAAGGTAGCAGAGAGGGTCGATTGCCTTTCAAAAGACAGAAAAGAGATGATCTGCTGGAAGGATACTGGATCACTCTGTCTTTCCACATAAGTGTACGATGTCCTACAGTGTTTATTACAATTATATTTTCCAGTGACTCATGCAATGTGGCTTCCAAGACATCTTCTGGAGAACTGAGTACTCCACTGTCCATTAAACCTTACTGAAGTATTTTTTTCCTGAAGATAATTCTAAACTTTTTACCGCTTTTGTTTGTTCCATGCCTCTTATATCAGACAATAAGACCCTGCACACCTGTGCTGCTTTTTTGCGATACGGGAACATAGTCTAGGTTCACACCTGTTATCTCTGCCCTTAACTTTAATTTGACCAGGTTAACTGCATTTTATTCTTGACATCAAGCCTTATGAATTAGGTCTATGAGGTCCTTTATTAATTTCTTTCCCTACTTTCAATTAATCAATATCACACTGAGAAGTTCAGAACTGTATAGTATTACATCAAAAAAAACCTAAGGGTAAAGATGAAGAGCAGAGATGTGTGTGAATTTTTAGCCTCTTACTCCTAATATTCTTACCTTGTAACTGTTAACTTTTTTGCACTTTATTTAAGAAGTTCCTTTTTGGCTAAGAAATTATTGTCCATATAAAATCAGCACTGGGAAATTCATGCTTAAGTGTATCATTTACCATTTCAAGAGCAAACTATCCCAGTTGTGTTCATCTTACCAAGTTGTCCTTAACTGAAAGACATTTTGGTAAGGAGAGAGGAAGTCTAAGAGAAAATCCCATTTTGAAATAAAATGAGAACTGTTTTCCGGCCAGAGCACACACATTGCTGGGATCAGTGTATAAGGCATGTAAACCTACAGAAGCAAGTGTGAGTTCATTCACACAAGTAGCAACATCATGGTGTGACTTTTCAGGCTTACCTACCATGAGAATGCATGTCAAGTTCACTGAATGTTTAAGTGTTGGAAAGCATTGGCAGGAGCACACCTAAAGACAAGTCAGTCATCACATAGTCGCTGAAGCTGAGTGTCATTTCACCTTTTCATGAATGTTAGCCATCTAAAAGCTAAGAATTTTTTAAAGCTGGTCATTTTGATTCCCTCTGTGGTTAGTGGAGAGAAAACACTGGGCATCATCCTTGGCAATTAATTCTGTACCATAGAATTGTGTCTGAAATAAGTGGGATGAATTGCCTTCTAAGAATGTGGATGTTTCTCCATTGGCTCTGTCTGTGGTGTAGACCACTAGCTGTGAATTCAGAGTGCAATTTTTAGATGGCTAAAGTTATTTGAGATACAACCTACCCTTTGTCTAGCCATTTACTGTAACCACAGGCCACAATGCCAAGCACAAGCAGTAACTGGAACAGATTTTATCATGTATAATGTTACGTAGTAATGTAACACAAAGTACAGGCTCTCATAAAATCAGTAGCTTTGTACATGAGATTTAGTATGATTTAAAAAAGGCCATAGATAACATCTCTCCACACAAAACATATTTTTTTCTTCAACAAATCAATAAAAACTTAACTGAATCTTATGAAAACTCTGTTCATTCTGTTTCAAATTTTTTACACAAAGCACTCGCCACTGTTCCCACAAGTCTTTGTTGTGCTCCTGAATTGTTGGCTTCATTTTGTTGTTGTTGCCAATTGTTGGCAAGCTTAACTTAACCCGTGGAAGCATTATTTGCACCGTATGCTAATTTGAAAAGTTTAACTCTATCGATACTTTTCACCTAAGGACAGAAGAGCCATGCCTGTTTGCTCAACTTCTGGAATCTTCCACACAGAAGCTAATTTTAAAAAAAATTTAAAAAACCACGCCATTGTCATATTTGGTACGGTTCTTTTAAAAAGTGAAGGTTTACATATGGTCACAAGTGGAGAAAAATAGACAAAGCTAGAATTTCATTAGAGGAAGAAAATTTAAAGACATTCTATTTTAAGACTGGAATGTAATTTTAAAATAAAAGCTTGAAGATAAGCTCATGGGGAGAGCATCCCTTTTTTAGTTAAGATACCTCAGTCTCGTGGGAAATTGTAGATTATTTGAAAATGACATGGTTAGCTAGTTTTCTTCCAGTAAACTTCCCCTGTTGATAAGATTTTAGTGCCTGTACCCATCCTGGACTTGCCATCTGGGACTTCTTTGTTCCATGCAAGAGTATCCATCCTTTTTTGGATGTTATAGGCAATACAGTCACCTGAGCAATGAAACATTTCTACTAAAATAAAATACATGTCACAGATGGGAAATGTTTACATTTTCCAATAATAAAAAAAATAACCACTCTTTAAGCAACATTTGTCTAATTTTATATTTTAGTGTCTTCAAAACTTGTAGGTAGGCATTGTTATTATTTCTTGCTATAGTTCCCAGCTTGATGATGTATTAAGTGAGGTCTAACAGATTCCTTAAAATAAAGACAACCCTTGCTAGAGTAGGAATAACTGGCTCCTCCAGAAATAGCCCATCTGACAGTAGGGAAGGTGGCATGAATGTTTCCCAAGGTTGCCTGTTTTTCCTATTGGCTTTGTAATGTTACTGACTTGCATACAGGTCTCTCAAAAATACCTAAATATAAATAAGTCCCGCTTACATACCATGTTTAAACATACAATCCCTTTAAATTGATGGGATTTTCACAGTTCAGATATTGATCTATATTTTCATGGACCTAATGATCTTTGAAAAAACTGAATTTAGTGGTGTGATTCAGTTGGCAGATTAGGACTGGTACTTGGTAGGTGTTTATTTGTGAGCCACATGTCTAACCGCCCTGTAACCAGCGGGGATGTAGTCAGAGCAGCCAGTGGAGTCTGAAGAAAGAGTTCAGCTAACAAAATGGCATTTCAATTTTAGTGAAATCACTCTTTAAGACTTAATTGGCTGTATTAATTAGATCTCTAATTAATGACTACAGTGGCATCTTCGACACCCATTAGGCCTGTGCATACTGCATAGGTACAGTATGGATACCAGCAATATAAGCACCTGTGTTTAAGTATCTTTAGTCTTCAGTTACTTCCTACCCATCACTTGACTTCATGTATTCTGCTTTATAAAGAAAATCCCTCATTTACACCTTTCTATACTTGTCTATGCATATGTTGTCACCTGAGATTAAAATATGTCATCTGTCAATGTTCTCCTGAGATTTAAAAACTCCCTGGGTCAAGGAACATCCAGTTTATTCGTTTAGCTAATTCAATTTTCTTTACTTTCTAGGAATGATTTTGAAGAGTATTTTGATATTGTGATTACAAATGCTTTGAAACCTGGTTTCTTCTCCCATACCCCAAACCAAAGACCTTTCCGAACTCTTGGTAAGTTGCAGTTGTGACTCCCTTCTCATCTGCTTACCTCTATCCAAAAAAGAAATAAAAGTGAGAGAACTGGATAACGTATTTTGAAAATCTAGCATTGGGGGAAAAATGAACTCTACACTCTTCCAGAGATACAGAGACATTAGTAAAAAATTATTAAGACTGAAGAGCACTGAGAAATTAAGAATTACAGAGCTGAGGAAAATGAAAAGGCAGAGCTGCAACAGTAATTAAAAATGGTATTGCATTGGCTGAAATATTAATGAAAAAGTAAGAATCCTTTTCTTTACTGTGCTGACAAGGTCATACACAGAAAATGAAATTTAGTTCTGGGAAAAAACATAGAAGAAATATTTCAAGAATTCAAAGGAAATTCAAAGAACAGTACAAATAAAATTGCAAGGCTGAAGGAAATTATTTATGATGGAAATCTGACAGTATTAAATATGTGTACTTTGGCTAAATAATGACAGAGTAGGCAAAAAGGAAGTGCCCCTGTACTCACTTAATTTAATTAAAACAATCTGAAACATTTGGCAATGTTGTCCATTAGGTAATTAAGGTTGTAACAAAAGAGGTTTATAAGAACAGTGTTCATTGAACTACAAATAACAATAGTAACATGGCTGAAGACGGTTAATTTTTCCATATTTTGGTAAATACCCTTATGATTAAGAGCTACCTGAAAATTAATCTTATATCCAAAACAGCGTAAGTCAGCCTATGTTTTAGCATTTTATGACAGGAAAGTCAGCTGTTCCAGCCCAAAAGAAATTTTGCCTGTGGAACTTTTACAGTAAAACTAAAATGAGCAGTGGAAATACATATTGAAACTGCATTTTAATGTTTCACCAATTTATATAGGAAAATAAGTAAGAAATATCTTAAATGTGATTTTTTAAGGATTAGTTCAAATAGGAAACTGCCAAATTGACAACCTGAGAAAAAATAAGGGAAATTGAAACTATTTATATGAAATGGGGGGGCAGCAAAAACATAAAGGATTAAAAAGGCTCACTTCTGCAAGCATTTTATTTGGTTTCATATAATGCAAATTGAAAATAAAATGTAATTTACTTTGGATATTTTTTAAACAATCGGATTAGCCTGACTTCCTAAGGAAATCCTGCTGTGTCCCTCTGTCTGTAATCCAGCCAGCAACTTTGGAACCTGTTGGCCAGTTTCAGTAAATTTAATACACAGCCAGAAAGCTCCAAGATACTTCAACAAGGCTTTTCATGCAAACCAGGACAGAACAGAGGGAAAAGACTTGAAATTACTGTCTCCATTGAGAAATATTGTGTAGCATTATCTTAATCACATGATTAGATTGTAAGTACCATTTTCATGAAGCTGTTTCTTTCTCGTGTTCAAACAGGAACAGCATTCCCTGGAGTCCTCTTACTGACTTACTGGTTTTCATTCACTTTATATTTTGGCATTGCAAAGAGGCTCAAGTGAAGGTTGATCACTCATTACATGAATACCTTATTAAAACAGAATAAAATGTAGTTTATGTTCTGGAGACCTCACTATCTAAATAGATAAGGGACACAAACATAACTAAAGCAATCATCAGGTAATTTGCTGAAACTACTAACCTGTGAGTGGATTTTTTATTAATATATTTGTATTTGATTGACAGTAACTGGTTTCTTCTGAAAGAACAACCAGAACATTCAAAGCAAAAAATTATACATATGGGACAGGTTTTTAGAGACAGATTTTGAAATAGTGAAGAGCTTGTTTAAGAGTATGTGACGTTTAAACCATCAAAGTAGGAGCAATTATATAAGAAAATGTCCAGAATAATAATATATTTTTATAATGTATCTTTTGCTGCTCTCCCTCTGTGTTCCTCACAACAAACGTATAGCTTCAGGGTAGGCACTGATAGTTTCACCCAGTCACTGCAGATGCCAAGGAACACAGTTCATTTCTGAAACAGCATACAGCGGAGCTTCTAATACCTTTGGGCAGGAGCAGGTTTCCAGAATTTTTTTAAGGTCTTCTTTCATATCAGAACCATTGAAAATTCAAAATTTCAGTTTCTAGTTTCTATCTTCCTTTTGCCACTATAGATTTTGGGCAGAAGAAGAGTTTAGCCACTGTACTTCAGACCCTCTCTTCTCTGAGAGCACTGGACATAATATATCAGGGAGACAAAATTTCCTTATTTTTTCTTTGAAATAGGAAAAAAACTAGAGGTGGACATCATAGTAAATATTTTCTTAAAGCGTAAAGAGTAAACTTTAGTTAGTGTAATTTAGGGAAAAGAGCTCCAGTAAGTTAAACAAAGCTTGTTCCGTGAAGAAATTTGTTGCAGAAAATGAACTGAAGTAACTGCTTATCAATCCTATATATTTCTCCAAGGCTGAGTTTCAGCCATGTTCTTCCATCCATCAGTGGGTCTGAATTACAATAAATTCCTAATAATACTGTATTCCCTTCTATTCCAAGGGAATTGTGTTATAAATGGACTTAAGGCACAAAATATGGAATGTGTTCTTAATTTGAAACACCCCAAGTGTTGCATTGTGTACTGGAGCTAAATTTTATTTATATATAACAGGATTTTTGCTGCAGATTTACTAAGAAAGGTTTTGAAGTTTACTAAAGAGAAGGATAAATTCTTTTCAGTGAATAATTTAAAAAAGGCGATTGTTCTGTGAACATTTGAACGAGGACGAGAAACAGGACAAGATGACAAAGAAGGCATTGTCTAGAAATGTGATATCGGATAACTGCTCTGCAGAAATGTTTATCCAGTAGACAAGTAATTTTAGAACTAATCCATTTAGAAACCTCAAAAAATTATTTTAATTGCACAATTAAAAATGCATCACTGCTTCATGTGAGTTTCAAGACACACATCATTTAAAGCAACAAAACACTGTTTGAAATCTTAAAAGATTTGTGTGACTGCTTTTTATTGAACCGGGGCACTGAAAAGCACAATAATTAATTATTTAATTTGCATAATTTTCTTTTGAAGTACCATTCTGTTAAATGGAGGAACAGTTTATATGTATCTTTCCAGGTTTTAGAACAGCTACGTTTATTTTTATCTCGCAAAAGAGTTTTTATAGTTAGGGGTAGCTTACGTAGCAAAGCACATAGTTTATGAGAACAGTGCTATACCAAAAAAACTTTACTCCCATAATACGAACACCCCATAATTTACTTGTTATTCAGAAGGTTACATTTCCTTTACAGAGGGAAATTCTTTAAATGATTCTTGAAAGTACTAATAGTATCTTGAGCTATTGGATCTAAGGATCGGGTCGAGAATATTTGTGTAAATCCTATGTTGAGAATGTAGGATTTTCTTTGCTTTCAACAGCTACATCCAGCTTAAAATAATATATCATTCCATGAAGGACTGAAAGGAATATGAATAGGAAATACAGTCGTGACTTATCCGATAATCTGCAGTACACCAAGATTTCTGTAACATTTGACAACAGAGCTTTCCCTTTAGCACATCACTCATTAATGTATGTCAAATTACTAGCCTGACTGCCAGTTCTGATCATTGTCAAATATATTTTTCAGAATACAAAATTAAAATAGAAATTCTAAAGATAACCCTAAATTCACTGAAAGCCTTCCATAAGTCTGTATGCACAGGGAATTCTCACTTGGTCCTATATAAGACTTTTATATCTTTTATTTCCAGCTCAGGAACAGTTACTGTCTTTTTTAATCTGTTTTTTTGATAAACTGAAAATGTGTTGCTGATTGTTCAGTGTCTGAATGTACAATGCATATTTTAAAATATATGTGTATCTTCATATATATGTATAGGCCGAAAAAAATCCTATATATGGAGTGCCAGTTGATGCCATATTTCTGTGAGATCATGTGCCCTTATCCAGTGCCCAGAGAAACAAACCCACTCTCCTCCTGCGGAGAGTGTCAGGTTTTCAAAGCCCACTTTCAATTGCACTTCCAGGCTGTCTGCCTTACTCCTGCACTTGAATTTCTATCTAGCTTATGGTGCCTCTGCGACACGATGTAGCCCCCAATTTAGGATACTCTTTCAGTCCTCCAATTTTTTACGCTTCTCTGGTAACTGCCATTTTAACAACTCACTGCAGAAGCTTTTTTCCTCCCTCAGTCATTCTTCTCTAGTCTTCTAAAAACACAGGAAAATGCTATAAACTGAAAAGTCCAATTAGAAAAGAAAATAAGGGGACAGGATATAAAATGACGTACTTCTAGGCTGAAGACTGTCTTTGATATTAGGGTTTGCAAGACTTCAGAAGAAGGAGGTGATCCCATGTCTGCTATTTAAGTTTTCTCCTGCTACCTTCTGCAACATCTGGGCTTGACTACTGCCGGAGATGGGATACAGAACTGGGTGGAGAATCAGGGCTGATGCTATATAACTATTCTAAGGCCTTTTAGACCTAAAGAGTGGGATCAGGAAGCACATGCCTTCATTTTCCTGGAAGTTAAATGTGTAAGCCATATAACTTCTTTTCAGGTCATTCTTTTTATTTGAGACTTCTGTCTTTACCACCAGAAGAATACCAAAATACTACCCAGTCAATTTTTTAAGACCTTTAGTAAAACTGGAGAATATCTATTAAAAATGTGGAAGTTTTGAAACAGATGATATTGCACCATTACAAGGGAATATATCATTTAAATAGTCTTGCATTATTCACTCATTTGAAGAACATAAATGCCATCTCTAGAAAATTCTGATTAAATTTTAGAATCACAGAACCATAGAATAGTTTGGGTTGGAAGAGACCTTTAAAGGTCATCTAGTCCACCCCCCCTGCCATGGGCAGGGACATCTTCAACTAGATCAGGTTGCTCAGAGCCCCGTCCAACCTGACCTTGAATGTTTCCAGGGATGGGGCATCTACCACCTCTCTTGGGCAACCTGTTCCAGTGTTTCACCACCCTCACGTGTAAAAATTTCTTCCCTGTATCTAGTCTAAATCTACTCTTTTTTTGTTTAAAACTGTTGCCCCTTGTCCTGTCACAACAGCCCCTGCTAAAAAGTCTGCCGCCATCTTTCTTGTAAGCCTTTAAGTACTGAAAGGCTGCAATAAGGCCTCCCCGAAGCCTTCTCTTCTCCAGGCTTAATAACCCCAACTCTCTCAGTCTTTCTTCGTAAGAGAGGCGTTCCATCCCCCTGATCATTTCCATGGCCCTCCTCTGGACCCGCTCCAACACGTCCATGTCTTTCCTGTGCTGAGGACTCCAGAGCTGGACGCAGTACTCCAGGTGGGGTCCCACCAGAGCAGAGTAGAGGGGCAGAATCACCTCCCTCGACCTGCTGGCCACGCTTCTTTTCGTGCAGCCCAGGATACAGTTGGCCCTCTGGGCTGCGAGCGCACATTGTCAGCTCATGTCCAGCTTTTCATCCACCAGTACCCCCAAGTCTTTCTCGGCAGGGCTGCTCTCAATCCCTTCATCCCCCAGCCTGTGTTGATACCGGGGGTTGCCCCGACCGAGGTGCAGGACCTTGCACTTGGCCTTGTTGAACCTCATGAGGTTCACATGGGCCCACTTCTGGAGCTTGTCCAGGTCCCTCTGGATGGCATCCCGTCCCTCAGGCATGTTAACTGTACCACTCAGCTTGGTGTCATCTGCAAACTTGCTGAGTGTGCACTCAATCCCACTGTCTATGTGATTGATGAATATATTAAACAGTACCAGTCCCAATACAGACCCCTGCGGGACACCACTCTCCATCTGGACATTGAGCTGTTGACCACTACCCTCTGGATGCGTCCATCCAACCAATTCCTCACCCACCAGTGTTTTAAACTAAAACACGTTGAATTGAGTTTACAATATAGCTCAGTTGCTATAATTGCTATGTAATAGGTATCTCAGTTGCTACCTCTACAGTGAAGGCTACCTTGATAAGAAGAAAATTTTTTTTTTCTTTTACATCAGCTTGTGAGGTTAAAACTCAAGAGAGCTTGTCTACTCTTTTGGGCTATATTAGTTGTTCCAATCATCTGTTCTTACCAATCTTGTCTTGCTTTAGGTCATCAGATCTTCATATTTAAATAGAGATTGAAATTTAAATTTAAAAATAGGTGTAGATTTAGCCTTTAGCTCATGACAGATACGACAGCACAATTGTTGGTGTTTTCATGCAGAGACTTGATATTTGGTGGAGAGCTCACTCTCCCAATAGGAACCTGGTCTTTTGCTGCACCTGTGAATCTGCTGAAACCTGTATGGGTTGTGGTCCTCACTCTGCAAAGACTGTCATATTTTCCACAGATTTGGCTTGTGCTGAACTCCTCCAGCCACAGGTCATTGCTGGGATTAAATAGGACTTTTTCTTCCATCGTTTGACGTGGATCCCTGGTACATCCTTATCACTGAACACTGAAGCTCAGATGCCTGCTGCTCCCTCCACGAGCAGCAGAGGAGATGGGGGGAAGGAAAATCTCTTGACCTAAATGCAGAGGTGTGCAAGGCCATGTGTGTGAAACAAAGATTAATCAGCGAGGGACTGGGGGAGCCAGGTGATGGGAAGGGAGAGCATGGGAGGAGGCGGAATAAGAGCAGAGCAGCACATGTAAACCCAAACAGGAGAGGGATTTCACACTGATGGGGTTTTCTGAATTTCAAGTCTTTGCTTTTTGACTTCTACCATTGCCTCAAGGAGGACTTTTGAAATAAGTCTAATGTGTCAAACAGATAGCTTAAGCTGATTTACCCACGTACTACGCAGATTCGTGTTTCCAGCTTGCCCCACCGGCCACAGCAGGGAATGTGGCGCTGCCCTCGTGGAGGCTCTCTGGGCTCAGGAAGCATTTTGGGGGGAGACCACAAAGGGCCTCTTTTCCCACTTCTCAAAAGGCACAAGCAGAATAACAACACTATCAGCAAAAGACACCTGTGTAATCTACTCTTCCAATCAATCAGGGTGTTCCTTTATTTAGTGCAGCTGTGCATGCTGCCATTCTTCTGGAGACGGCGCCTCTTTCATATCAGCCTGTCTGGAAATATTCTATAACACAAGGCCACATAATAATGCATATTTGCTGAGAGCTTGTGACAGAGTGACATATAAAGGTTGCTCTGGCTGAGGACTGCATTATTCAGGAGGAATAAAGTCCATAAATGTTTCCCATATGTCTTCTAAAGTTACTGCCTTTATATTGTTGTAACATCCCACAGTGCCATATAGTCTGTGAAAGCAATGCAATTCTTTTCAAGGCAATCTTGTGTAGCAATTCTGTGTAGTGTATTGGCACTATTTTTCGTGTATTTTCTGGCTATTTAGGAAAGGAAAAGGAAGGTTATAACTAATAAATAATCATATTTTGTACTCTGATTTTCAAAACTAGGTCTTTTTGTAGCTCATGAGATCATGATGTTAAGATCAAGGGTCTCCTAACTCTCTAATATCAGAAGCAGGTTCTGTATCTAGCCTGCAGTAGGAGGTTTACTGTTTTAAGAGATGAAGTATGAGAAATAATGCCCTGCTCTTATCTCGACTATGGATTTTCGGTTTATCTGTCATTTCTGGACACTCTGTTCGGCAGCATGGTCAGTGCCTGATTCTACTTTCTGAAAAGCAGCCTAGGATAGGCCAGTAGGGCTGACAGTGGGACACACATAAAAATGAACTTAATCTCATATAACAGGGTTTATTTTCATGCAGATATTCATCATCCACCAAAGAAGCTCAGAGGGTATTTCCAAAGATCTATAATGTCAGGCTCCTTGGTGGAATGTTTCACCTCCCATCCTTTGTTTAAATGATCTTAGTCTAAAACTATTCCACTCTGTGTACTGCGTTTGCACAGATTTCAGGCACTCAACAGATTTTTTTCTGACAGTGTAAACAGCTGTCTCAGGAACTTCTGGTTTCCCAATATTATTTATGTGCTGTAGACAAACATTTAAAAAATCAGTGTATGTTACCTAGTAATCAACGGGATTTACCAATTAGTCTTTTTAAAGTTTGCTAGATAGTACCTGTGTGTAATTTGAAATGAACAGTTTGGGAATCATTTGAGAATAGAGAGGTGATCATTTCCTATCGTGTCATCAACGTTTGTAATTAAGCCATGGGATAAGTAAGATGGGAGACTGTAAGGGAGATGTTAAGGACATCTTTTCTAACAGTTAAATTTTATTTCATGTTTGCTAAACATAGCCTTAGTTCACAATAACAGCCTGGATTTTGTTTTTACATGTTCAGTACAGTGGTCTATGTGAAAGCATTTAAAACAGATGCAAAAATCAAAATAAAGTTAGGCCAGTGCACACCCACATCCTTTTGCAGAGTAGATTGCTAAAGTCACAGACAGAATAAATTTTTAACAGTTGATAGCAAAACGTTGCCATAAAGCTTCATTTTTTCTGATAGTTTTCCAAGTCCTTGGCTACTGTATTTGATGGTCATTGCCTCATTAAAAAAAAAGTGGTTTTTACACTTCGGTTCCACTGCAGAGATACCGAATTAGAAATTGAGGAAGTACATTTTTATTACTATTTGGCAGTGTATCATTTATAACCCTTTTGTAAAATGATGCAAGGGGCCACTCTGCAGTTTGCACTGATGGTACGTGTATCCACTCGTACAGCGGCGTAGTTAAGCTGGTGGAATTTCTGTAAGTTGCCACTCTGCAGTAGTCAGGCTGTGTGCTAGCCAAAGAACAAGCAAGCCAAACTTTCCCGTACAATACATCCTTTTAGGCAATCTGAGCAGAGGCCATTCCTTTCTTTTAGGGAGAGGAATGGAGCGTTCTTGTTTTGTTTTGTTTTTCTTGGAATGGGCTTTGCTGGTATTTGCTTCAGAAGTGTTGGGAGGCCAGATTCTCATTGAATCGTTTAGACATATTCTCACCAATGACTGGTCTCTCTCGGGCATTTTACAGCACATCAGAAGCTAGAGCTACCAGGACACAGGCTAATTCTTTAACATTTAGTCTGTTTTCCTAAACATTGAGGCTTACGCAATCACATGGCATGTGCAAGTAGGAATTTTTGCCCATCCCCAACTGCAAACTTCTATCAGTAATGCATTTTCAACCACATTTGAGTGTGGGCTAGTATTCTCAGAGATATTACAGCCTCTACAGGCTGGAGAGGAAAAAATGGGTCTGTCACTACCAACTCAGAGAAAGGCTACAGTGTAAACTTACCCCTGATCAGATACCGGAGTATCCATCCAGGAGAGCCTGGCCACAAATGACCCAGTTATGGGAAGAGCATCCATGAGGCTTTGCACCCTATTAGACATTCAGCGAATCCAACTGCAAGACACAACTTCATAGGAAGATAGGTCCCATTATTTCTACTGTTGTTCATAAACAACTCCTTGTTTATTAAAAAAAAAGAATAGAAAAAAATTAAACAGTCTTTGAAGTATGGCACCTCTTTGTTTCTGATCAAGATGAATGTTTCTGATCAAGATGAATGCTGAACTATGGATGCATTCTCCAATGTCTACCCTTCTTTAAAAGAAAAAACTAAAGTAAATGTGTCGAGCCAAGTACTTTATATGTTTGCATAGTGTTCAAAGTACCTCAGAGGATAAAAGGAATAAGAAGTTATTCATCCAAAACTCAAAACAATGAAAAACTGCAAAATGTTTCTGCATAAAGACAGCAGGGGTTGCTTCAGCTGATTACCTTTGATATTAAATACCGTGTTTGGCACAAAACTGATAAGAATATTACAGAAAGCTAGTTCAAAGAAAGCTCAAGCTGCTGCTTTCAAAAGCTGGATATCAACAGTATTCCTTTTGTTAAAACTGGAAAACATTTTTGGCATAATCGCCAAGTACTCCAAAATGAGAATTCTTTGTGTATGGAAAGTGTATTTTCATTTTCAAAAGGAGTTACAGTAACTAACAAACACTACTGCAAAATCCTCATTATTGATTATATTACATTATATTCAAGGCCTGGATAAAACTCAAACCCCAATTCTTTAAGGTATTGTGCAAGCACATGATAAGAGTCAGTCTCTGTCCTCAAGGAGCCCACAGGCAGACCAGATAAGCAAATGGTGGAAAAAGAAAAGCACTGGCTTCTCAGTTAGAGCCAAGGAACCGAGAGACTGAAGACTTACCCATAATCATATCTCTGGCAGATCTGCATGATTAACTAAGATTTCTCATCTCCTAATCCATAAGCAGTGAAGAACTCTAAACTAAGTTTGCATAAGGACTCCATGAGAGTCTTCACTGTGAAAATCCTTTTAGCCCTTTCCAAAGATTTATCATAATGGGGAAATTAAGTTAACATAATTGCAATTAATTCTGCTGGATTTACTTTTTATGGTTCAGTGGTTATCCTTTATAAGTTCAAAGGGTTGGACCTATGAACTTGATGTGTTCTACACTAAAATTATTCAAATTATTCAATAATTATTCAATAATTATTTCAAATTATTGAAAGCAATAAGCTAGAGTAGTTGTTCGTTTTGGAAGACAGTTCCATACCAATGATTTCTTAAAATTGGTTATTGGTAATCAGGTCATGTTTATGTTTAATTTTAATGGAAGAAACTTTCTTCATAGAGAAGCATGTAAAATGCCTTCTTAATATGGTGAATTATTTTAAGTTTTCCAAGCCTGTGTACTTAGAAGTTGTTTATCAAATAACCTATTTCTGTGAAACAGGTTGCAAAATCTGTAAGTCGTGATGATGCTTTAAATATGGTTGCCAAAGAGGTGACGTCAGAACAGTTGTTTTAATAACTAATTTAGTAACTATATAAACTACAGATAAATTGAGTTAAATATAGTAGCTATATATAATTGCATTTAAACACATACACCGTGTGATTGGGAGGTCATTAAAAGTCAAGATCTATAGAAAATCCTCAATCATAGTTTTGTGATCGCCTTCTGGTGTTGCTATTTTATTTTCTTTTATTTCAGGACATTAGCAGATAATGGAACCGTGATACAGTCTGATCTGGATTGTACCTGCAGTACCAGAGAGATAAGGCACAAAAGCTCCCACACTTAGGAAGCTTAGGAAGCCAAATTCATCCAAAAAATGCAGCTTGTTTTTGCAGCAGAATGAGCTGCTAAGGGCCTGTCAACCCGATCCTCTCTCTGTAGTGAGTCCCCACAGAACGTGAATTGCCATATCCTAGTCTGTGTTTTCAAAACCAAAGCCACAATGCCTAAATGACCAGTTTGTATTCCAGACAAAACTGTGTTCAGCAAACAGACTTGTCTGGCTTAAGGGAAATCTCCTCCAACACATGAAAAGATTATTAAGAGGAGATGATTTTTTCCTCCATAGTCTCTGAAAAAAGACAGCCAAACACTATGCAAGATTTAGAAGCAAAGCAGTCAGCACTCCACATAGATCACATTTATAGTGTGATAATACTCTAACAACGTGTGATGCTGAAAAAGACTTGGGATTTATGGAAGGTTTTGCACTGAATGTGAAGACCAATTCTGTGTGGAAGACAAAAGCAAATGCACATCTTCCATCCATGAGCAAAGCTTGCAACACTAACTCTTGTTGCAGCATTATTAGGACCCATTCCAAAATAATACCTTCAGTTCTCATGTTTATACTTCCATAGAAATACTGCAAGTTTGAAAGGGTTGGCTAAGCAATTGCATCTGAGGGACATGTCAGCTCACTTAATTTAATTTATCGAAGAGAACATTAAGATGTAGTCTTAATGATCAAACAGTTTGTGGCTCCTTTACGTTGGATACATGGCAGCTCAGAGCAGTATAACATAATACCTGAAGAATGTCTAGCGATTATTTAGGTAGATAATTCACTATCCAGAATTCTAGACTAGAAGGTTTTTTTAAGATTGCTTCTGGTTATAGGAAATATTTCTTTTCACCTTCATTCTATTTCCCAGCACACGTAAGAGTGTCCGCCCATGACTGGGGGGAAGAGCTAAATTGGAAATATCAAAAGACTGAAAGGAACACTAGGGAAGCAAACCATGCACAAGTCAGCAGCTGTTTTGGCATTAAAAGAATGCGTATTTCCTTTTGATCTGTTTTGTGCATTTTTAATATAAGATGGTTAAACAGATACATTTTATTTTGTCCATGGAATAATAAAGGTCCCACTGGAAAGCTTATTAACTCACGCAGATCATTACCAGACTCTTCTGCTGTTTCTAAGTAGGATGTTACACCCTTGGTAGCTTAGTTCAAAACCTGGCTTCTCTTCTTGCCAAACCTGTATCAGAGAAATGGATAGTTTTCAGAAGCTAATTTTTTACATTGAGTTGCAAGCCTTTCCCTTAACAAATATTGACTCACAACTACGTTGTAAGGGTGATGCCATATGTCAAAAGTCACAGAGGTCTATTTTGAAATAAATAAGTACCAGGAATGGATACAGAAACCACAGTGTATGGAAACTACTCTGGCTATCTATCATTTGGTATTACTCAGACGACTCCCATTATAGGGAATGAAAAGCTAGCCAACACGGTCAGTGGAGGGCTGTACAGCTGCCCAAACGGCAGTGCCTACGCCGTACTCTACGGAATACATTGGCCTCATTGACTCAGTGCTGCAATCTGCAGCTTCCTGCTTCCTATTGTAGAGCCTTTACATTATGTTTCTGCATCTGGGGCTGAATCCCAGCCATGGTGCACTCATTGCCTAATTATAGGCTTCCTGCGCTCATCGAGAGCCCCAGGGAACCCAAACACAGGTCTTGCAGAAGTGGCACAGGACTTACGGAAGACCCATGCCTTCCCAGCTTACAACTGGACTAAGGTGCTGGAGGACCTTAGGGTATCTCAAATGTCTCTAGGCACCAGTATATTAGTAACTGATTAGAACCAGGCTACCTGCTGAGTAGAAAGCTGTGATCTGTGCAGGTCTACTCCTATGCCTACAGCAGCCAAGGTCTGGCTGCCTGCAGCATGGATAAATACAAGTTAGTAAACTTTACCACTCCACTAAGATTCAGTGCAAACCTGTGTGAATTAGGTTGGTGGACATTTAGTTTAAACTTCACATTATAGTTCTTAAACAGCTGTCAAAATCCACAAGGAATTTCTGGAAGAAAGAAAGATTACCTACATCGTGGGGGGACTTATCAAAGTATGACTTTGCAGGGAAAATCATTCTTTGCATAGATCACATGTGTAAGCAATACGTGATAGAAATTGGGGGTTATATTCGTCTTTCTTCTCTGTTTAATTGGTTTCTTCTGTAGGATTCAAAAATAAGTAGGTGATTAGACAAAGAACTTCATAAAGAGTTACCTTGTGATTTGATTTTTAATTAATTTGGAAATTGGGATTGAGGCAGTTTATAGTAGAGCAAAAATAGAGAGCTGTGTATGGTACATTCTTGGAAGAACGAGAGCTGGCAAGCACTGCAGAGGGCTTCCCTTCAGCATAGTTTCCGTGAATCTGTATGTGCTGGTTTTCATTAAGGAGCTTTAGAGTTCTCTTGTGTGTTCTTCCAAAATGTCAAGCTTTTATTAAGGTTAGTCTGTAGAATTGTTTTTTGCAGAAAGCACATGTTGATTTTTGTACTGCAGGCATCAGATCTGCTATTGGAAGCAAGTAGTGAAAGGAACTGGTTAGGAAGCCCTAGAAATGAGCTGAGAACAGAGGAGGAATCATGACCAAAGCCTGGGCTGAGATCTGGTTCACTTTGATATGACAGTGAATCTCTGCCTCAGTTTCCCAGTTTCTAAATACCAAGGCTTACCTAATGTTTATGAAGCACCTGGGAGAACTGCAAAGTGGTAAGTGGTAGAGGAGAGCTGCAACAAATAGCAGGTGTGGATTTATTGCGCATGGGGGAAATCTCAGGTGGGTAGAGAGTTACCTAGTTCAGGAGCAGCTCTGTCTCTCCCACCCAAAACAAGGAAATAAAAGGTCAGAGAACACAAAACTGAGTATTTCTTGGATGGCAAGCGATTGTGGGACACCGCATTGTTCGGATGAGTAGCAAGTCCTCTGCAGCTGATGTTCAGAAGGGAATTACTTCTTGCAAGCTGAAAGCTCAGGAAGAGGTAAAAGTGATGTATCATCTTCTTCCTCACTCTCTTTCTTCTTCAGTCTTTCTTTATTATTCACGTAGGACTCCAGATGTCTTATACTTCAATATGTATGTTGCATGTTTTTCTAGGTGGAGTTAGCAACCCCAGGAGTTTTTCTCTTCATTAGTAAACACGTTCATTCTAATCTTATCTGCTGTGAAACCACTTTATATATTATTACTGTCCACAGATCCCAGGTGTCTCTGTGATACTGCCAGACTAAGACTGAGCCTTCCAAGATGATTATTTTTTCTGGAATAATAGTAGCAAGAGATTTTATCTGTGAAATTCCTGCATACGGCGATCTGGCACAATGCTCTTGGTTCTGAGAAACAAGGTAAAGTGCATTTTCATATAGACACAAAGTGGTTTTGCAAACCACACGAAATGCACAGATAAGGAACTGGAAAAGTATTATAGGAAGTGTCACAGGGATCATTTCTCTTTTACTTCTTCAGAAAACTCATTACTACAAACCTTTCCTGTCAGTCTTCCCATCAAAGAGTAACTAAACGTACTTTGCCAGAAAGGAATAGTTTCCATTTTTCCTTGCCATCTCCAGCCCGGTTACATTATTCTGAGATTTACAGTGACTGTTTCACACACAAAAACTTTTCCTCTTTGTTATAATATTAATTTCCTAACGTTTTTCATTTTGTTTATTAAATATGAAGTTCTACTATGTCTCAACAGATCTTATAGGAACAGGGTTTCTTGTTCTTTTTCATTCTGATGTTCCCTGACATATCTGGCCCCATAGCAGACCTTAAAAAGCATCTGAAGTCTCTGCCAGTTGTTCTAACCCTGTCACGTTCTTTGTCCTTCCTTTGAATTCATCCATGACTGTGGTCCACAGGGGTATGAAATTGTCCCCAGACCTCAAGACTGAACTCTGTCTTCTGTCACACGCACACGCCTTGTCCTTCCCTTCTGCTCCCCCTCCGCCACAGGTCGTACGTCTCGATAGGGAGCTCAGTGGGCACACCCTGCATAGACAGGAGCTGCAAAGGGGCAGAAGAGGCACAGAGCAATGGAAAGAAGGTGAAAATATTTCTTAGTTTCTCTGGCCCCCAGGAGAGGTTTTCCTGCTGTCTCTTATCTCTGCATTCATGGCCTGAGCAACATCACAGCGCAGTTATTTGTTCTTTTATCCAGTCTACATAAATCCAGTTCTATGTCTCTCATCTTCATCTCACTTTGCCCTCCTAAGCCACTTAAACAGCTATTGTTGCCAGTGTACCGAAATACTTCATGAACCTTAATATATTTACACTCATAGGGCTTCCGATATATGGGAGCTTTAACACTTCTATTATATGCGAAGCACCCGAGGTGAGGTGGCAGAACTGGTGACTCCCTATCCCAAAAGCCAGACTAATCCAGACCAAACCAGGGATGCAGCGTCCTCCCCCTGTGCAGCTGACCCCGATCCCCCAAACACTAGCTGCATTAGGATGCTTTTTCCCCGCTGCGCCCCCAAGGACGAGCACCCTTCCCAAAGACATCCTCAGGCATGGCTCCCCCACACCTCTCCGCAAGGCACGGGCTCGAGGAGCCGCCTGCGGCTTGGCCATCCTGCTCCCCAGCTGGCCCACACTCCAGCCCGCAGTCCACCCATGGTCTGGGGAGGTTTCCTAGTTTATGTTCTCCTCTTTCTCCTGTTTAGCCGTAACTTGTAGTGCCACCAAATTGCTCACCAGCACAACTCCAAACAATTTTCTTTCTTTAGCACTTTCTGTTAAAGGCTTTCTGTGATGGACCCTATTGTGCATATGGCTCGTGGCAAGGGTGCACTGCACAACTCCAATTTTTTTAAGGGTTGGCCTTTTTTTTCTAGAAGGGATAGTAATAATATAAAATGCAGTAGCGAATATACTGAAAGCATCTAAAATTGCAAAATCCTCATTGGGATTCATTGATGATACAGGAACAGAGATATGTCTCCAAGGGGAAATTCTCTGAAGCTGAAATCAGTGTTAGGTCCCGAACTGTCTTATTGGTGCTTCTTGAACATTTTCTTAAGCAAAGGGAAACAAAATATAAGGCAGAAAATGTATCAGGGAAAAAAAGTCTGTTTGCTACTGAACAAGACCACCCACTGTGATTGTTTCGATATTTTATTCTTTTCTGGTATGTTTCATATCTAAGATTTTAAACTGTTAGTGGCAGTTTCTATATTTTCTAATAGAAAATGGTCCTTAACTATTTAATATCATGCCATCATACTCTGATTATAATTAAAGTTTTTTTCTTTTATTTTTACTTGAAGGGTATTATTATTAATAACCTATAAAAATACTCACAATTTAGTACATATATGAAGCAATGCCAACATAGTCTCTTCCCTGACAGCCATATTCAAATGGTTTTACTATTGGTATGATTTTTAAGTGTGTGATGTAATGCTTCTCTTCTACCGTGTGATAAAAAGAAGTCTTGGGTCAACAGGAGTCAGAACCCCTCTCTCAGTAGTCTCAGATGTTAGCTTTTGTTTCCAGAAAAAATTGATTATTCTAAGGCATCCAGTTTTGTTTAGAAATATTGGGAATGAGCGTACTTCACAACTGCTAAATAGCAGGGTACCTGTGAAGCACTGAGAGAATAATCTATTTTCATGTTTTCTTTTTCTTTTTGAGAAATTTCCCCTTTTCAGACAGGAAAATAACATGCTTGAGTTTTTAACCTCCACACAGCAGCGGGGAGATGCCCGGGCTCCAGTGGCCGGGCCCCTGCACTCTCCAGGAACGCTCTCGCCGGCGCTTGCTGAGCTTGCCGGGCTCGGCAGCAGCACTCTGCTAAGGAAACTGTTGTGGGTTGGGGTAGGGTTCTTCTTTTTTAATTACTGAGTCAGAGGGACAGTCTCAGCAGGTTTTAATAACTGCTATTTGCTGCCACAGAATGCTTGTACAGTTATTAACAGACAGAAGGCTGGGTGGATTTTTTTTTTTTTTTTTTAATTCCCAAATTTCATTTTTTACCTGTGGAATCTTGAATCTTAAGTTAGTCTTTAAAGGTTGATGTAAAACTGCCCCCTTCAGAGGCAGCCAATATTTGGAGAGCTGGAACTTCAGAAGTAATCAATAAAATTAAAGTAGGGATTTGAGGTAGTGTAATAAGTTAGGAAAAAAGAATGAAGCTTTCTTATAAATCATAACTCAACTTGGCTGTATAAATAGTTTTCATATAAAAGTTAATGAAAATTGTGTCTATTGTGTATTCCAGGCAAATGAGTATGTGCAATAACTATGCATGCTCATGTCTACTTCGCAATTATTATGCCCTTTGAAATAACATATTTCAGGGAACTGAAGAAATAAAAAACAAAGGCCCCTTACAGCAGGATCCATATATTGCTTTATGGAGATACATTTGTGCAGAATCAGATTGTCTATTCTAGTTTACATATACGTTTTATATCTGAAGTGTGAAGATGTAGGGGAAAAAAATTCTTAGTCTTTCTGTATCTGAGGATTAAAGAACTTTTTTCTTTTTTTTGTTCTTTTTTTTCATGTCTGAGGCCAAAGTAAATGATGCCAGGAAGTTTTTCTCCACTAGACCGCAGTGTCAATTTTCAGTGGGGAAGAATATGGTGCAAGAGCAAGTTGCAATATGCCTTATTTCAGTAGGTATTACTAGAGAAACTTAGAGGCTTAGGATAAACTGGAAGATTACAGTCTGCACAGTGCAAAGAAGATGCTTTGCGTATCTCAATTTTATTTTAATTATGAAACTTGAGACATTTTTCTGAAGTGACAGGTTAGGTCAGAACTGACTGGTAGCCCTCATCTCATCGTCTGTGCTTCCCTCCATCTTCTGCTTCCACCCACTCTTCAGCAGTGAAGCACACCCTAGTAATACAGACAGACAGTTGCTTGAACTGAACTGCATATTCCTGAAATGATTATGTCAGTTTTTTTCCTCAATTACTATACCTCTCCTAACTTACTTGAATTGCAAATGCTTTCTGGAAAAGCCTGTCTCTCTCCATAATTATACAGGGATCTCTAGGATGACTATGATACTACTATTGATAGGGTTATTTGGGGACATTTGTGGATACTGGGAGTTCCTCATTTAGTTTTGTAAGAAGCTCCAGAACTTTATAATGAGGTCCAGAATAAAACTGTTCTGGGGAGGGATTTTTTTTCTTTTCTTGCCATTTTGTACCTCTCCAGGATCCCAATTAAAAAAAAAACCCTTACAATATATGTGCAAGGATGAAATGAAATTTTGTATTTATGTCCCTCTTACCCTTCCAAAATAGAAGTTCTCTGAGTTATAAATTCAATTAAATAAAATTACGGAAAAAGTTTCACCAAATCTGTGCATGAACTACATTTAAAAATGAACTTGTAGATTTCCCAAAACGTGTTTTTCCTTTTCCAAGGAAAAAAAGGCCTTGCTTGTATTTCATCATATCAATGTTTTAAATGGAAACACTTTGTTCATTAGCCAGACTGTTCCTGGGAAGGTATAAAGTTAGTGCTTTGACAGATTTGGAAACAAACTACTGAATCTGTTGTGAGCTGTTATTTTCAGTTCCTGTAACACAGTAATCAAAACTTCCTAAAGAAACTTACTTGCTGACTTCTGTAAAGGAAATACTGATTTTCTTACAAACAAGTAAAACTTCAGCTCGTCTCTACATAGCCTGTTGCTTGGCACAATTAAGCAGTAAGGCAGAATTTAATAAAAACTAAAAAGGTTTTAGTAAAATTAAAAACGTAAAACTTCTTTTTTATTTATTTATTTTTCTTCTCTAGGGGGTCTGTGGTTCTTACATGCCCAGGGCAATTTGAAAATACACTATCTTGTATTTGGTTTTATCAGACCTTATAAATGAGCGAAAGAACAGAAGTCCATCGTGAGAAAAGGAATTGTTAGTAACTGGATAAGTAGCACGTATGAATTATTATTAAATAGTTTATTTTTTTCACGAGGTGGTATCTGTACTTTTCTCTCAGATTTGTCTATGGTGTTCTTTCAGAGTATTGCCAGCTTTCAGTAGTAGTAGTTATTTAGTCCTCCATATGAATGAGCACATGTATGTTGGGATTGGTAAGGGTAAGAAAGATGTATCACTGCCTATGTGAAATTAAAAATCATGTTCCCGTTTTCAAAACTGAATTTTTACTTTGCTTAGTTCAGCCTTTGTCTCACCAACCATAAGCCACCCCAAAGAAGGCAGAATGATGCAAGGGCAGAAAGGGGAGCTGATCTTCAGACTTTTTCTGAAAAAAATCAGATTGGACAGCCAAAAATGGAGACGGCCAAAATCACTAGTCACTTTGGGAAGCCTTAACCTTTTATTTCAGGGCATCATACTAAGGGAATAATTTGTTCCTTATCACTCCCCTGCAGTCGTCCAGTCAAACAGGAGACTGGCAAACGCTGGTGCACGTGTCGGGCAATGGATTTCACAGCTGCTTCCAGGGCACAGAAATAATTCAGGGATGGTAAAACACACAGCAATATCTGCATGAATCACGGAAACCACCCAGCAAAGATGGTTGATCTATACATAGGAATTTGGGGTGCTGCCCTACAGAAGGGTGCCCACAGGGTATGAAGTTTTACCCCCAGCAAGCTTGTAAGTACTTGCTTTCTTCATGGAGAGCATGCCTTCCGGGGAGCTCTACAGCTTATGTCATCCTGTCTCATTACCTTTACAGCTGGAAGAAGCCACCAGAAGGATTTTACTTATGCAGATCCCTTTGTCTTGACTGTAAAACGACGTGCTTTCCTGCCCCGAGTCCCCTTCTGGAAAAGAGAGTTTGTGTTTCTTAAGTGAGCTCAAAATGTCATCTAGAATCAGACTGTGCTCGCAAGCTGGGCTGGAGCATAACCCGGCTTTTATATTAATGTCCTCAGGGCGTGAAATGACATTATTTTAAATTGCAGAGAGGCATATCAGTATGATAGCTGTGGATCATAAAACGTACTTGTTTTACAGTACCCCCCTGAGGCAGTAACCAGGGCTTCGGGTCTGTGCTAAGCGCCTGCCTGCGGCGAGAGCCCGCACGAGCTGCCCGTGGGTAGGAGGAGGCAGGAGCAGGTACACGCACGAGCAGCGACAGAGTCACCGCAAGTTTTTATTCTATTGCGCAGTTCAAAGGAACAAAAAATATCAGTAACTCTAATAGCCAGTCTAACTCGTTCTGTATGGAAACGAGTAAAAGGCTGTCAGGAGAAAGATAGGAAGGCAGAAGGGGCTGCTGGGGAGCTCTACACACACTGCAGTTAAACCTAGCACATCTTCAGCCAGCATGGCCTTCAGGCACTTGGAGTTGCTTTCTTACCCCTGTCTCTGCCCTGTCAAGTAGGTGCGAGGTGTCCTCCGGCTCTCAGGCGAGTCACTGGTGGGTCCACGAAACCAGCACTTGCCGTAGGGCACCCAACCGGAGGAGCAGCGCAGGGTGGTGGCCTCAGGGGTGGTGAGCTGATGAAGATTAGCCTCGGTGTAGGTATGGCTGAGTATAGGTGAATAACTGTCAAAGCGTAAATTCGCCCTCACCTTTTAGCTTCTCTCTTAACCTCGGGCTTCCCAAACAAGAGCCCCACCCAAGCAAGGGCTGGGGTGTAACAGTGTAAATGCCAGCCAGGTTAGGGATAGAGCTCTGGGCTGAACATGCAGTGTGGACACAACCTCAGCACTGCATGTGTTTAGGTTTCCATCTCGGCAGGTATAACCCATAAATGGATAGCAAAGCAGGCGGCAGTAAGCAAGCGTGTGCAGAGTCTTTCCCAAGAGCGACTCTGTGCCAAAGTAAATTACCATCGGTTGTCATTTAAATGGGAATAAGCTTCACTGATTACTTTTTGCATATTCATTCAGAGTGAAACCAGATGTTCCTCAGCCCATGTTATAAACCTGCACCGCACATTTAAAGGCCGGCAAGAAAATTCTCACAAGAAAAAGGATATTGAGTCTTGTTAGTGAATTGGTTTATCTGAAAAAACATATCTGCTAATGGTGATGGGAGTATATCTCTGAATGAGAAAACATTTCCCAAGCTGTTAGACACAGCAATATGCAAATTGCCATTCCGGCAATATTAATATTGCCCCAGCATGAGTCAAGCTTTTGTTGTTGTTTTTAAAAAGGAACAGTAACTTCCCCTCAGGAAAACTGCTCTGAATCACTGCTGAGGTTTGGGTGAGTGTTTTAATAGAATGATTTTCTGGGTTTAATTATTTTAATTTTACTTGCTTGTGACCTTCACATTTCTTGTCGTGGCATGTTTTCAGTCTACAGCCAGGTTGCAGTGAAATATTAGACTTCAGAAGGAAGCAAGTCACTCTATCTAAATCATCTGAGAAATTCTTTTTGGTTATCCAGTCTGTTTGAAATTGTCAGGATGTCTCCTTTTCCTCCCAGCTTGTAAGACCTGAAGCGTTAGCATCCACGCCTATATATGTGTTGCTTCCTGCTGAAGGAATATTTATAGCATTTCTGACCTTTGAATGAACTTTTACGAATCAATAACAGCAAAGTGGAAGGAAGGTCAGCAGCAGTTTTCCTCTTGTCTGAGTGTAGCCAATGTTAGGCTTGGAATATCTAAAATATATTAGGAACTACCATAATCACATTTATGCAGCATTTTTGCAGGAAATTTGCAGATTTTTTCAGCACCGTCATGTAGCTGCTATCTGAAGGATACAATACAAGGCCAGAGCCAATGGTGTCATTAATGGTTTTTAAGTTGTTGCATATCAATTTTTACATGGCAGAACTACTACAAGAGGCCTTAAGAACCAGTGCTGAAGAATAGTTTTCTTGACTATATTTTGCCACAGGGAAAGTGTAAGTGGATTAGAACCATTCTCGTTAATGACTTACTGCAACTGAAACACCATTAATTTCCTCCCACTTCAGATTTCAGAAATAAAATTGACACAGTCACCCTTAGATGTGTGAGCACAAGCAGCCATATGAGATGGTTCGAGGCAAGGTTTGCCAGTTCAGAGTCATTATCCCTATAACCCTACAACTCAATATTATAAAGGATCTTTCCTAATTCCTCAGATTTCTGAAGCTCCTTCCAAAATCAAGGTGTTCCCATAATGAATTAGACATCTCAATGCTGTTTGCTGCCTCCAAGCGTAGAGGAGGAAACTAGGCTTCAGAATTTCCCTTCATTTCACTGCCTAAAAGCAAAGTTCCTAACTTAATTAAATCCTTTCCTTCTCCAGAGCTGGCACCTCTAGAAAGTGCTTCTTGCACTCTCTATTGCTTACCGAGGGATCCTGGCCAACGAGTTCAGATTGTAACTGTAAATTAGAAGTTTAAATTCCGGATGCATCAAGTTAACTGAGATGAATCCCATTGCTAGGGGTGACAGTAATAGATCTCACAGAGTGAGAGATCTTCTACCTTGTAATTAGAATGAATTTTTTCAGTCAGGACTGCCCCTCATGCCTTTCCATAGAGGTAACAAAGCAGGGTCTTGCTCTTTGCTGGAGCCTTCTGGTGCTGCTGTAATACATAGGGCTCCTATTCGCAAATGTAATGTTGTTATTCAAAAAATCCATCTCAGAATAGCTTCATTTTTCTCTAGTATTTTCCCAAGTGACTGAATGGAGAGACAATGATAGCTATACAAACCTTCACAAATTTCAAGAAACTTTTGATAGCAGCTCAAAAGAGTTGTTTTCATAAGTTTCTTTTTCTATCTCCATATCGTTTGAAGATTGTGTCTACTTGTTCAGCCAGCCTTACAAATATGTCTAAAAATACAGGGAAAATAAAAGAAATTTACTAAAGTTTGACAACTTCTGTTTGATCAAAAGTTGTTTCGTCAAAAGTATTTTAAAAGTCAGGAAATGAATTCTTTTATGGATGCTATCATACTTATTATTATCGTTAGGTTTCTGAAGAAGAACAAAGGAAAAGAGATTCCCACACAAGTTCTACGTGAATTGTTAGTGTCAACTTTGAATTTCCTTGTTTTTTCCTAGTTTATAAACCACCCTTAATATAGAATTGTTTTGTCTGAGAATAAATCCTGTGTTATTCAAATTCTTAGATTCATAATACTAAAGAATGATGTCCTGCCTCTCTCCACATACCTATTTCCCTCTTCTTGCTTCTTTTTTTATTTCTTTCAAGGACCAATGTACTGCACCATGTACATCTTCAGTGCTCTTAAACATAAAGCTGTCTTGTCATTTCACTGTTCTCCAAAATTTGCATTCCAGCTTAGAGCAGTCTCTAACCAAATGAAGTTCGCTCTGTCGTAGTCTTCTTCCTAACACATTTTAAGTACTTTGAAAAATTCTATAAAGCAGGAGAAAAACTGTAGTCCTGATGTTATACCTAAGTCAGATCAAAGTACTGTATTGGCTTCTAACCCTCTGTCTCTAGCATAAAAAATAAGCTATGTTTGATTGAGACTGAATAACAAAACTGCTCTTTTTTTTTAACCACTTCTGTAGACAGAGGACATTAATATTAATATTTCTCATGAAATTCTGGTTTATCAGTTCACTAAGGCTAGTATTTTGGCTCCAGCAAGAAGCTAAAAGGAGTTCATCTGGCAATAGCGCATGGATCTGAATGAGCAATAAGGTTACATGGACACCAGGACAGATCCAGCTGCTTTGGGACCAGCCAGAAACGAAGCCTATGGCACAGCTGGGTGATGACTGGGGAGTTTCAGCTTCCACTGATTTTTCCGATTCACTGAGAGCTGCCAGCGTGGATATATGCCAATGTGGATTACACCACCAGCAGCAATATTGTCCCCTTGTCGTTTCTTCAAAACTGGATGATAACTGGAGCTGCTCGTTGTTTGTGCTGATCTAAGGCTGGCGAATGCCCATAAGAGCCACCTCAGTCTGTTTTGTTGTATTTATGTCAGTGTTTAAAAGCAGTAGGTAATTTGTCTGTGGGGAAAGGCACATGCTGCTGTCTCTGACAATCTGTCTTATCTCATGGTTTCACCTTAGATCTGTAGCAGCTCCTCCATCAGTCTGGTCAGTGTGCTTTCCTGCCTTCATTGCTGCAGTGTTTGGGAGGCAAAGCAGCTCTTTGACGCCTCAGCTCTTCTGTAGCCCTTGCAGACGAGGCTCGGCTGCTTCTTTTCTCACAAATGTCTGCCTACCCCCAGATACCAAACACCTTGACTGAACCCACAGTCACTGCCAGGACTTGAGCCAGACACTGGAGCTGGTTTATTGTCAAAATAGACCATGATCTCCAAGCTGTGCACAGGCAGCTTCTCACATGTCTCACGAGTACAGGAGCATGGGCTGCTCTCACTAACAGCGAGCGATTTTGCTTGGTGATTTCAGAGAATGACGAGGAGCAGGAGGCTCTGCTATCACTGGACAAGCCCGGCTGGTATTCCCAAGGTAATGCTATCCAGCTTTATGACCTACTGAAGAAGATGACTGGCAAGTTGGATCCCAAGGTATGTTATAAGTGAGAGTAAATCTTTCTGAAAATATCCTGTTTCAGTCTAAAATTCACCAGACAAGCTTTCATTAAAGTTATTGATGTGATCGGTCACAAATTTTTGTTCTGGTTATGCTTGCTGTTGTATAACAGACTGCAGTCCAGAACTGGAAGCAGCATATTGGTCGTCTTATCAGTAGAGTATGTAAACTTTCTAGATGTTTTATTCTCTGTGTGTAGTCATGCATTTCGGCAGCTTTGGGGAGAATCAGATTGTAATCAGGAAATAAACAATCCCCCGGAGGAAACAGATCAAATAAATAGATTAAAAGGTGGCATCAGTGAAAACTAGGATTGTGTTATTTTAATTACAGGTCTGGATGGGTGAAAATGGTCGGACTGCATTTTCCCTAGTGGGTAAACTACCCCCTGGGCACAGAAGAGCTCTGAGTCACCGAGAGATGCTCCGTGCTCTCCCTTGTTTCCAAAGTTGTCCAAAATTCATTCCCGTTGTTTAGTGTATTTTCTTGGTAGTCTTTTCCACTGCTTCCTGGCAGGCTATTTCTGTCAGTCAGAAATCCCAGCGGTGTCCCCTGTGCCGGTCCCAGCCGGGCATCCCCATCCACTGCCCCTGGAGGCTGAGAGCGAGGAGGGTGTGCAGGGCCAGCCTTTTCCTTACGGAGCTAGTTGAAGATAAAACCCCAAACTGTGACATTAATAAGATCTCTGTGTGTCATAGCCAACTGTAAACACGGAGGAATTTTTATTAGGTTGTTTTAAAGCTCTTTTTCTCTCTCTGTTGAAATACAGTTTGCTTGTGTTTTCTTCATATACAAAGAACTTTTAATTTGCTGCTTCCCTCATAGGTTGTTTATTTTGGTGACAGCATGCACTCAGATATTTTCCCAGCTCGTCACTATAGCAACTGGGAAACCGTCTTCATCTTAGAGGAGCTTCTAGGGGACAAAGTTACGGTGCCTGCGGAGACTGAATCTGAGCCCTTGGAGAAGAAAGGAAAATATGAGGTAAGGGTTCCTTGCAGATGTTTCCTGGAACAGAAGAAAATAAGTTACAAAAAAACCTCGTGCCACCTGTGCTGAGAACGAGCCTGCTTATCTTACCAGGCTGCTAGCAACGTCAGCATCCCTCGCAGATGTGCCCTCCTTGCCGCACCGGGAGGTGCCATCCTGTCCCAGCTTGGCATTGCTTGGGTGACACAGAGCCTCTACCCGGAGCTAAATCGCAGACCTCAGAAAAAGAGCTGTGTGTGCAGTCTCTTAACCAAAAAACATAGTCGTCTTTCCAGTAACAAGAGCCTGCCCTGCGTCCTACAAGGAGAAATTTCATGGCCGCTTATCACAAGTCCAGGACCTGAACTCTGTCAAGTTCATGATGTTTCCCTGCATTTCGTGGCCAACAGTAAACACGGAGGAATTTTTGTTAAGTTGTTTTAAAGCTCTCTTTCTCTCTCTGTGAAATACAGTTTGCTTGCGCTTTCCTTATATATGAAGAACTTTTAATTTGCTGCTTCCCTCGTAGGTTGTTTCTTTTGGTGACAGCTGCACTCAGATAAGAGGGACTGTTTCGAAGTCTGGTCCAATGCAGACTACCGATAGTTATCTCAGATAAATAATGTGATTTTCCAGTTGATCGCAGCCGGGAATCAGGGCCTTAGCACAACTGTCACACTTGAATTCCCCCACAGAAGGTGGAAGGTTACTATGGTTTATCCTTCTCTCCGCTGCCGAAGAACAAAGTAGATGGGAATGGTGCGCGGGTGGCCGAGGCGGCAGCGTTGTACCACCAGCGTGTCCTGTGTAGGAACTACAGTGCAGCTTCACTCTCCGTTTGGAGTGTTTCTTCTTTTCTTATGTTCCTAAATAAATAGGTCATTTTCTTCTAATTGCAGAGAGATATATATGCTTTTTGCACTTTGCTTTGAAAGCACTTAACTTTTTTTTTCTTTTTAAATAATTACTCTCTGTGATTAAAAAGCTAACTTACTGATAGGAAAATTTTTGTGGGATGCTTTTATACTAGAGATGGTTTTAATCTGACTAAGAAGCATTTTAAAAGCCCCTGTTTTTTATGGAGAAAAGGATATCTTCAATGGGACTAAAATAATATAGATGTGGCATCTATTTCTCTATTTTTTAATAGATGTATCTAATATTTTCCCCACTATCCTGATTTCTAAAATAAGGTCAAGACAAGGACATTTCAGTCACTGAAATAAGGAAATGTAATCATTAATGTTTAGGCTTTTTCCTGGGTTGTAGAAAAACAAAAATTAAGACAAACAAACTCAAGTCTCCTGTCAAGAAAAATGTGTTTCTCAGAAAGAAAGGGAAGAAAAAAAGGAAGAGTGAGTAGTAGTGCTACATAGGTTAATGTGATTTGATTTGATTAATTAATGCTATGAAAATAACTCAGTCTCCTCCATAAATTTGTTTATTATCTGACTGGAGACTCTGCTGCATTGCTGTATAGAACTTACATCTCTGTAAGGTTTGGGATTTTTTATTCAACCATGGTTTCTTAAGCATGTTTGATATATACTTTTGAAGCACACATTTTTAAACAGACAGCCAGAAAATGTTTCTTTTCCTGGAAGTACAAAGAAAGAGTTACCGAGTGATGTGTTTCTAAGCCCTTGATGATGATTTGGTTTTATCTTGTTGCAATACCTCTGGTCAGCTGCTCACAAGATCCATCTTCTCTATCGCTGCAGTTATCAAGCAGGAAATTGAGACTTTCAGAGGGGTGCTTGACATCTCACTAACGCTGTAGTATTCCTGATAAGAGATTGCAGTATCTCGGGGAGACACCACCCCTGCCACACACAACCCCTGTTCAGTTTACATCCGCTACCAGTGACAGCAAGCAAGCAAGGGAGAAATGAATTGCGTTGATTAAAGGAACCTGAACCAGGGGGGCCGAGGCAGGTCAGTGGTGTTATTTCATTACCACGCTGCTCACTGGAGTCTGAACAACAGGTCACATCCATATCTCTGCAGTTGACTGGACACCACTAACTTAACAGGACTGGTTCAAAGGGACTCCTTTTTCAAGCCCATGAAAGTTTTATTTTCATTCCCCTAATCAACTTCTCCCATTAACCCTTTGGTTAAGAGGAGAGAAAAGCCAATTCAAAGCATTTTACAAAGTCAGGTGGTTTTGGAAAATTAGGCACTAACAGATTAGGTTTAGTCTTGTTCATCAGCCTTAGCATTCATTGGCAATAAAAATAATACAATACTCTTGCAAATTTTCCTTGCCATGCTGTGTGTGCAGAGAGGGACTGAAAATTTAATACAAGATGCAATCCTCCTTTCTATCAATCTTTAGAAAATATTATTAAAAAAAATAAAGTATTACTTCTAATTTGCAATTGCATCTTTCAGAAAGAAATTACAAAAACCTGTTTTCAGTTGTTTGACTGGTATTTCATCACTAACGGAGAGAGGGGAAGAAAACAACCTCCTCACACACAAACTGGGAGGCTAGTAATTTCCATTTTCATTAGCAGTTTTTGTCTTTTCCCTTCAATTAAATGCATGATATAAGCCAGATACACATAACTGTGAAATTATGGTAACAACTGCAGTTCTTTCAAGTGTATGAGTCATAACCAAAGAAGCAAGAGAATAGCAAACTAAAAACTATTCATGCAATTACTCGGCTCCTAAGTGAATTGCAGCATGCAGGGGGAAAAAAAATACCAAGCATTGTGTTGAAACAAGATTCCCCCCAGATTTGGGGGTTTGTTTGCTTGGCTGGAGGCTTTGTTTTTGCCTTCTGTTCTTTAAATGTGTGATCAATTCCATCAATGAAAACTCGAAGAAAAGCTGGAACTTGTCCCAGGATTTCGAGGGAAACGATTACAGAGGAGCTAGTCAGTGTATAAAAACCTTGGGCTATAGGAATGAATGGAGCAGAAATCGAAGAATTTATTGGCAGATATAGATGATATTTTTGCAGTTAGAAGTAAAAACTAATTTTTACAGTATTGCCTAGTGGCTGGTTGGTTGGGAGGCTCAGGGCCCTTAACCCCCCGAATTTCCAGAACTCCCTTGCCATCACCATAGACAAGGCTAATTACTCTGTGCGTTTTGGCTCTGTTTGTCTCTTTATTCCCGTTTATCTTTAACACAAATCTAACAGTACTTTCAGGAACAACCTGATGGGTTGTTGTGAAGCCTGGCAAGTTAAAGCAATATCCTTAAAGCTATATCCTGAAGTGAAATGCATTTTATTTTAAAGTCTGCTTATACTGATCCATGTTGTAGTTTAGGTACAATGATCATGGGTGAAATCTTTTATATTTGCACATGACTTGTGGGGGGCAGGTTCTGTGCCCCAAGTTAGACCAGTGGCAGGCTTGCCCATTTGCACACCCAGCACGGGTGTGTTATTCAGGGACATCTGGTTGTTGTGACCAGCACAGCTGTGCTGGCGGAAACACCTCGAATACTTGCCGTTATACCGGCAAAACCGTATTTTGAGCAGTGATTTTTTCTGGCACTGAGAGCCAGTGGTGGTGTTACTACCTTGGCGGAAAGCACACAGCCATCAGTGCCATCCGTCATATTGGATGCAGTAAAGTAATTCTAGTGCTCTCCGCTTGGTACAAAGACGATGGCAGAGATGGCAAATCTCCATCTAAACAATGCCTTTAAAAAATACTGACAGCTTGATTTTTCACTCCTGTCTCCTTTACATCCTTCTTTCTTTCATCTCTTTACCAAATGTAGAAAAACTTCAGAGCTCAGCTCCCTGCCTATTTGTATTTTAGAAAGGTCATTTGTAAGCTGACAAATCAGTGTTACCCAAGGGTCCTATTAACAGATTCTGTCTGCTCTGTTAACAGGCCCTATTTGTCTGCAGTTAATAAAGCAAAGGTGATAGTAAGTATTCCAGGTGGTTTAACTTAGTGTAAAGCCCTGCGACTTGGGGAATGCTGGTACCATCGTTATTTCTCTGAAGTCTAGATGTAGTCTTCGAGGTTTTGTACCCTCAACAGACACAATCAACATCTGACCTGCTACTGTCTGACCAATGTGCCTGAGAGCAAAACCACATGCTTGGGGGTTTTGCATAAGAAAGAGGGATTGCTCAGCACTTCCCAGGATCTACTGTCCTGCTGCGAGAGCAAGCCCCATGCCTGGGGACTACAGGAGTGGCTGGTGCACCTTCCAGAGCTCCTGGGCCCGGCTGCTGAACGTGTGCCTCCAGGCGTGTGAGGAGTAGCAATGTGAACAGGGGACTTCTGCCTCATTTCACAGATGTATAGATTCATGGTACATGGTCTGTCCTTCATTGCAGGCTGTGTATGCTGCAGATGAGATACGGACATCTTCTAGGCATCAGTTAGGGACGGCAGGGGAGCGATGTCTGATGCTTCCTAAGGATGTGGGCAAAGTTTTGACAGCTCTTTTCAGATTTGAGATCGAGATTTTGCCTACCAAACTGCCCCTGTCATGTGGAGATAAGCCAGTAGCAAAATGATGGGAGTTCTCTATCAGGTCACTTGATGACGAGTCTCATATCTAACTGGGTTTGGTTTTACTAAGGGCTTGGTAAATCCAAAATGTAACTCCCTCCTCCTTTATAAGGAAGAAATCCCACTCTGAGAATCAGACTTCTGAAAAAATCAATTCATTTCCTCAGACTGCAATTTTAATTAGCTATTTGAACCAACCATACATGTCGAAAAGCAAAAGCCTCAGATTTTTTCTCGTCAATAAACAAGGACCTGTCTTTTGTGCAGATGCTTACGTGGGCCAGTACTGGGGTTGTTGTTTTGATTAATCACCTGAACAGCTGTAACGGCCTTAAGAGTTTTCTGCATGGGTCATCCAGCTGGCAAACGGATTTTAATTCAGCGTAGCATCTAACTGTTGTAAAGTCCTGGGATTTGCATGGAAAGATGAGATTTGACAAAAAAAGATGTAAGATGCTGTCCCTGTGTGTGAGGCAAAAAACAACAGAAAAGAGCCCAGTTCTTAAGTTAACTGCTTGTTTTGAAACAAAAGATACAGGGTTTTTTTCCAACCTATTTACATCAGAAGACAGAAACCAATATCTATATTTGTCCAAATCAATACTTCCTCTCCACCCCCAGCTATGCTCAGAGAAAAAACTGTTACGCAGAATCACAAAAAGAATGGCTCTGTGTTTACTGGTGTGGTCTGTTTGGCTGGATCAACAGCTTTCTTGTGATCAAAAGCCATGGACCTCTGTCGTAAACACAAATTATTCCAGCAGATTCTCAAAAATATTAAGAAAGAGGTTAAATGAAAAGTAAAGTACAAAAGTTCATGAATCTGGAGGCACACGCTAGGATATCTGTTATTCTATGCTTTGCTGGTCTGAAAAGATACTTTGCACACAAATGACTTTAACAGATTTTCTATAATGTAGTTCACAGTTTTGTTTTCCATTTTTTCATCTTTCTGTAGAGGCCTCCTGGAGCTTCTTCTGGCTGCTTATGGCAATACATAGCAGGTTTCAAGATGAACTGCTAAAAAAATCAGTTTTCCCAATGCTGCTTTAATGCTTTCTTTAAAACATAATGAGTCTACATGTTATCGTCTGAAAATATACGTGGAAAAAAAAATGAATTTTTCACAACTTGCTAGGCAACTGAATGGTTCTCCATGGATCCTGTGGCTCGGTTCTCGCTCATTCCTCAGCTCAGAAACAGATAACATGACACAGGTGGCATGATGCATCCTTTGCATTACTCCATCCAGCACCGAGAGACTCCTTTCTCCCGGGAGGAGTTCCAGGCTGGGTTATGGTCTGTGCCACAGCTACCCCGCTTCTCCAGCAGAGAAAGACAGAAGGCTATTCACTCTATCAAAAACAGAAAAATGGGGAAAAGAGAAGATTTTTTTTAAGGGAAAAATATTTAAAGCCAACTTTTTATGTCCTAGGGAATTCATAAATTGCATAAACAGGAGCTTGGGGACTTACGGGAGGAAGATTGTTATTGTTTTTCTTTATAATATTTTAAAGTCACATTGCTTCTGAGACATAATACAGTTTTCCCAGAAAATCAGAGAAACACTAGAGTTCCTTAAGCCAATGCTTGTGGTTGGATAGAGAAAGAAGTTTTCTCTTTTTTTTTTAAGATTACATATTTATTTCTTTTTCTTTCAGGGAGATCAGCCCAAAGCTCCTTACTTTGTATCTGAACAGTGGGGCTCTTTCTTCATGGACAGATTGCCAGGCCTGGAAAATGCAGAGGAAACCTTAGTTCGCACATGGTCCTGTAAATGTATTAGCACTTACAGCACTATTGCAATCCCTAGTCTTGAAGCAATAGCAGGTAAGGAAGATTGCTTTTTTTTTCTCCTAATGAACATGTAGTATTCATCGTAACTTTGTCATACTGTAGATCTATTTTTGAGATTACATGTATCTGAAATACATTAAAAAATATTCATATCATGCAGCAGTTAATGCTAATGGCTATTAATTACGTTGACATTTATGCTTTTAATAGTTGTCTGCTACACCAGTTTTCTGTTTGTGCCTGCAAATATTACTTTATCCTATGTTAGAAACAGGATGCAACATTTAACAGATTGTAGATTAGTTCCTGAATTTTGATTCAGGACTTCCCCACAGTATTTTGCTGTGTCTGCTTTCAGTGGTGAGTTACCTTAGGAAACAAACATTTGCCAAGTTACTTGGGTTTTTTAGACTTCCAAATATGTTTCTCTGATCTGGCTTGTTATCCTTCCTCAATCAACTCACTTACCCCTTTACAGTTGAAATGGAGATGAACAAACACAGGAATGTAATGAAGCCAAGAACGCCTATGACTGTGCTTCTCTCTCTTTTTTTTTTTAAATGTATGTATTGCTTTTGAAACTGCATCATTATGGACATATCTGGAGCCTAAAATATTCTCCTTATCTGGAAAACAAGGCAATCACAAGCAATGTCTTGTTCTCCAAAAATTCACCTAATTGATAAACCAGCTCAGGCTTTCTACCTTCTTACATCAAGGCTGTGTCAAAGGTACAATTATGGCTCATCTTCTGATTTCCACTAATGTTTATCCCCGGAGGAATCATATGTTATTTTGGATGGTTTGTAGCAATAGTTGTAGCAATAATACTGCAATAACTTTGCAACTGCAGTACCTATCAGTTGATTATGAAGTGGTGGTGAAGACCCTCTATCTATCTATCTTCAGTCTGTCATTTTGCCTTACTGAACTTTATTGATACACCATATCTAAAGGAATAAACAAATTATTAAATGAATGAGGTGCTTAGCTGTTTGAAGAACACAGCAAGCATTTAGTTTACTAACCCCTCTGTTCAGCATCTGTTGCCTATTTCATGCATAACACCAAGGAATAAAAAGTTGTTCCTTCAAGCAGCAGATGACCACCACTCTGTGGCCTTTTGATCAAATTTCCAGATACCCATGTAAATAATGATATGTCCTCCATCATGTAAGTATTCCAACAATAACTGCAGAAGATCTCTCTGATTTACAAAGAATATCAAATATAAATAACATTTTATTTACTAAGCAAGTTTTTGTAGAAAAATTCACTATAACAACGAGCCAGTGCTACCATTTTAGGTTGCCATTTGATTAACAATTCTTTGATCCCAAAAATGATATGCATATTTCAAGTCAATGCTTTTCCTTTGATTCTGATCATGGTTGGTATTTTTATAAAAGTCCCACTTCAAAAAATTCTATGATGAGTAACTGTGGAGTTTTAGAGTTCATGGGGGAATTTTGGTAAGTTTGTTTTGTTTCTTGTTGCAAAGAAAAGATTAAAAAAGAGGGCCCTAAATCCTAAAAAGGAGAACCCAAAAAAACTTTTTTAAAATTTCATAATTATTAACCTAATCTCCTGAATGTGTCTCATAACCTCTTGTGGTGGGCTGTCCCTGGCTGGACACCAGGTGCCCACCAAAGCCGCTCTATCACTTCCCTCCTCAGCTGGACAGGGGAGAGAAAATACGAAAGGCTCATGGGTCGAGATAAGGATGGGGAGAGATCACTCACCAATTACCATCAGGGGCAAAACAGACTCAACTTGGGGAAATTAATTTAATTTATTACCAACCAAATCAGAGTAGGGTAATGAGAAATAACACCAAATCTTAAAACACCTTCCCCCCACCCCTCCCTTCTTCCCAGGCTCAACTTCACTCCTGATTTTCTCTACCTCCTCTCCCCCGCAGCAGCGCAGGGGGACGGGGAATGCAGGTTGTGGTCAGTTCATCACACGTTGTCTCTGCCGCTCCTTCCTCCTCAGGGGGAGGACTCCTCACACTCTTCCCCTGCTCCAGTGTGGGGTCCCTCCCATGGGAGACAGTCCTCCATGAACTTCTCCAACGTGAGTCCTTCCCACGGGCTGCAGTTCTTCACAAATTGCTCCAGCGTGGGTCCCTTCCACGCGGTGCAGTCCTTCAGGAACAGATTGCTCCAGCGTGGGTCCCCCATGGGGTCCCTGCCAGCAAACCTGCTCCACCGTGGGCTCCTCTCTCCACAGGTCCACAGGTCCTGCCAGGAGCCTGCTCCAGCACAGGCTCTCCACGGGGTCACAGCCTCCTTTGGGTGGGTTCCCACAACCTCCAGCGTGGGGTCCTCCATGGGCTGCAGGTGGATATCTGCTCCACCGTTAACCTCCATGGGCTGCAGGGGGACAGCCTGCCTCACCATGGTCTTCACCAGGGGCTGCAGGGCAATCTCTGCTCCGGTGCCTGGAGCACCTCCTCCCCTCCTTCTCCACTGACCTGGTGTCTGCAGAGTTGTTTCTCTCACATAGTCTCACTCCTCTCTCTGCTGCTGTTTGCTGTTGTGCAGCAACTTTTCCCCCTCTTCTTAAACACGTTATCCCAGAGGCGCTACCACCGTTGCTGATGGGCTCAGCCTTGGCCAGCGGCGGGTCCGTCTTGGAGCCGGCTGGCATTGGCTCTGTCAGACATAGGGGAAGCTTCTAGCAGCTTCTCACGGAAGCCACCCCCCACTACCAAAACCTTGCCATGCAAACCCAGTACATCTCTGAATGGTGAGGTTTGTCATAGGATTAAAAATTACTGCAGGCAAGAACAGGAGATTGAGTGATGTTGCAGCTCAAGAGAGTTGCATTTCAGAGAATTAGTGCAAATGTAAATGTTCTATGGAGACAGAGTTTATTTTACTTTGGAGATTTGATAACCAAGCTTGTGTCATGCATGAGGATAATGCATTTTTTTAAATCTTGTGTGCTATATGAAATCTTACCATGCTTTGCCCATATGGGTGCATAAGTTTTTCTTCATGCCTTATTGTTATTTCAGTTAGCTAGTACAAGAGAAAAATCTCTGCTATAATTTGCCAAAGCTGTCTCTTTAAAGACCCTACAGATCTGTACCCTGCCACTTTCTGCGGGAGTTTGAGTCATCAGCCTGCTTGCTGTATAAATATAATGATAAAATTGCCAGTGAACCATGGCAAAGAAGTTCATGTTTCTGCTTAGAGTTGCAAATTATCTGCACAATGGAAAGCCCAAGGCAGCTGTGACTGGGGCACCGGAACTGGCAACGTGTGGGTCGCAGATACACGGGTCTGCCCGTCACAGATCAACTACAAATTGCAAACCTCACACTCTTTCTTCAACATGTAGTTTAAAGGTGAATGCCCCTGAAGAATCAACTATTACCATGGAAGTCCTGAATTTCACTAAGCATGTAGCCACCTACTCACTTATATATCCTGAAAAATATCATTTGTAATTATTATTGAAGTGAAACAAAAAATTCCCCATATTCAATACATTAGTTCTATGCGTTTTCATTGAATCCTTTTTCATTACATCATTTAAAGTCAAATCCAGCTTCTATTAAAATTAAATCAGTCTTTCCTGTAACTAGATTGATAATTATGTACTCTTACTTACTCAAATAATGCAATAATAGTGTATAATTTCCTTAAACATATAGAACTATCTATATCATATATTACTTGTTAATTAGCAGTAACCTTTTATATTTAATGCCTTACCTTACAACCATGCTTTTACTTACCAGCTGCAGTGTAAAAATGTGTCTATACAGTATCAGCTAAAGACTGCTTTGAGGATTTAAACTGCTTTGGGGCTTAGCTGCTATAAATGGCTACTAAAAGGCCAAAGAGGTAATTTTTATAATGAAACATTTTATACAAGAAATGTATTTTTAAAAATTTGGTATACATATACAACATTTCTGAGGTTTTCTGCTTCTGAGGTTTTGACGCAAGTAAAAAAACAGGTAGCAAAGATAATTGACTGGAGAGATGATAGGTGTTCTGAATGTATTAACAGCATCTTGCTCTATGTGTAAATTGAAAAGCATCAGATAATGTAAATCTGATTCATCTGTTCCAGAAAACTAGTTTCAGTGTTCTTAATTTAAGAGAAAGAAAAACATACTCAACAGGACAGGCAGATAGAACGAATTTATTTTTTCAGCTGCAAAATACAACTGAAACCGACAATAAACTGCGTTTCAACCATAACAAACTATTATTCGGTAAATTAGGGCTAGCTTGTAAAAAGTCTTCAGGACCCAGTTATTTCCCAAAGGGTCTGAGACCCCAACTTTCCCAAAGGATTTGACTACTTGGTAGTAATTTTCAACATAGAAAGGACAGCTTTCGGTGTATTACAATTTGTTCAGCCTTTCCTTCCTCCTCCAGAAAGGTGTATTGACTTGTGCCCCTGAAGGCTGTGTCAAATCATGCAGAACCCAAAAGATTACTTCCTAGCCAATAACTGACAGAAATGTTTCTGCCGTTTTTATTCTGCTCTGAGATGTCAAACTACAGCCACCTCTAAAAGATTAAAGGGAGAACTCATGAGCAACTCATTAAGAAAGGGGGAACCACTCAGTCATTTCTGCTTTAAAGTTATCCTTCAACTCAGGCAGCATAATTTCATTTGCAGGCTGTAATTAAAGCTATAATTGGGTTTTGACTAGATCGGAGACTTATGGGGTGGGTTTAGATTGCTTCCTTAAAAACACCGGTGGTAATACAAAGTGTTGATAATTTTTGAGCATGAAAAATGGTGAAAATAGTTAAGTCATCAAGTATTGGAAATATTTCTTTGACCAGGTTGGAATTTTACATAACCTGCAACCTCACATGTACAAGAAAAAGTTGCTGGAAGCATTTGTGTACTCTGGGTTGGTGCCCAGCATATTCCCTCTGGATTAAGATGGTAACACACACACAAAAAACAATGTAGGCTTTGTCTTCACTGCTTAAAAAGCTTAATGTGTGTGGCTTTTTACCTTAAGGTAATCAATGTTTGTCACCCATCCAGAGGAAAAAATAGGGAAAGGGAAAGAAAACATTTGCTTTATAAGAGAGAGGAACATGACAACTTTAACCCAAGTTTGGAGAGTAAGGCTGATCTTGGTGAGTTTACCTCAAAATGAAAGTAAAGGGGCGTATCATCACTGCATTTATCTTCATATAGCTCCTTCACAGTCTCAAAATGCAACTTATTTCTTTTTCTTAATCAGAAATGCCTGCCATCTGAAACAATTGCTTGTTTTCAGGCTACCTTCTTCAACTTACCTCAGAAGCCCTTCCCACCGCCCTTACATCCAGTATGAGTCATTCAGACAGAAATTAATTAACAGAGCCCTGAAAGAGTAACACCTGCTAGTAGGATCTTGGCATTCGCTTAGGATTTTTTTTAGATTAAGTCTTCATCTAAATATTTAAAAATATTATAGTCTAATATTTTCTTTTGATCGCTTCCAGATCAAGCAAAGAACCACAGAGGGCTATTTTCTCAAAGATTCTCCAAAAATCACCATTTAAACTAAAATAAAAATGAGAGAAATTTCCCTCACATACAAATAATGAGTTTTCTCATATAAACACAAAACACTCTTATCAGGCTCAGATGCAAGTTTAGCGCACGCCTTGTGCACAGCTGTTTTGTTCAAGCTGGGGTCAGCAGTCCCTTGCCCGTAGGGTAGACGCAAAGTAACATGAATTGTTACTCCCAAGATAATAGGGGTGAAACTGCATGCCACAGGCAGTCGCAACAGCCACGATGGGATGGTCTTTCCATCCCCCGGTTTCCATCCCCCGGCCACTCATCCCTCTGCAAAACTCTGACAGCGAGGCTGCTGCTCCACATCTCCCCGCAGTTTGCCACTTGAGTTTTCTGCAATGTCACCCTCTCCCATGTTAGATACAGCAGAAGAGTAACCAGTAAAAAACCCCAGTGGCAGGGAAGCTCTTCCTCCGGCCAAGCTCATGCTACAGATGTCTACTGGCAGAGCCGCTGGCGTGATCTCCAACCGATACACCTGTGTTGGCAAAAGCTCTTACGTGGGTGCAATTAAAGCAGCAGACCTGCACTTTCACTGAGGCTAGTTTTAGTCTTTATTCCCGAGTGCCCAGGAATAACTGCACTGGCTCATATAGCACATTGCCAGGGCCAGCTACATCCAAACTGAAGTCTTAGCAACTTCCTTCTATAGAGCGTACCTGTACTGAAGACTCCCCCCTTCCCCGTACGACACCGCACAGATACCCTCCCTCCTCCTCCTCTCTAACTTTTGAGTCGCAGTGTATGCAGACAGCAGCAATGACTTTCATGTAACGGATAGAAGGAACACTTTCCTCGTGCTGACTTCACTATTTCGGGAGCTTCATTTTAGTACAGCAAACATCTGACCTCCTGTTTAGGAAAATCAGCCTTAGAAGTTTTGCTAAAAATAACTGCTATCAGATAAATCTACTTGTGACCTTGGGTTTTTTTTCTTTTTGCCACTGGTACACTCCTTCACATTCCAAGCTCTTGCTGCAAGCGCTGCTTTGACTGTTATAAAATAGAAATGGGTCAGGAGATAAAAACATTTAGTATTTAAAAAAAACCGACACCTGTTATAGTTTACCTGCAGATTGGCAAGTCAGGTCACTCGACAGCACAGCCAAACTGGTGAGCTCCCCTAGAGCAGTTGTGCTTTCTCCTCTGTTAAGAAATTATTATTAGAAATTGTTACCATTAAGAAATTAATATTTTCCTTTTTCTTCAACAGCAACTTTGAAATACAGGGAAAGATTTATGGCAAAGCTTCTAAGCCAATGTAAATTACTGGAATTTCTGTAAAAGCAAAAGAATTAACACTGGCTGACGATCTGCCCCTATAGTTACACCAGTTGGATGCTGAGCCATAAGATAGAGCTCTGTCTGTGTTTTCTGAGATTTGCCACAATTAAGCAGTTTAAAGATTTTTCAGGTTAAAACTTGGGTATCGCTAATGAAGTTTTAGTTTTCCTCCCGTGCCTTTTCCTTGGTGATAATCAGGAGGATGTATTTGGATTCACTTAAGAACACAACCCTGCTGTTTACTAGGAGGTTTCTGCAGCGCCTGGCTCCAGCCCTGCTGACTGGCAGGGAGCAGACCTCAGAGAGGGGAGGGGACTTCTGCTTTCTGTAGGGCTTCTCGCTCGTCACCAGGATGCTGCTGTGGTGTCATGATTAAAAAATGTTGGCTTTGCTTTTGTTGGTCAATACTGCAAAATGATTTCTGACATTTCTGCTGTGTATTTTGGGAGAAATCTGTTTCAGTCTTGGACTGTGCTTTTAATTGAAAAAAATGCCTTCCATCTAAAGAGCTTAGTTAAGATTATAGTTGTTTAATGTATTGGTTTGCTCAAGGAAATCTCAAAAAAGGATTAGACGTGAGTATTGAGTTTATCAAGCAGGCCTGTGTCTGGATTAGATTATAATTGTCTTCCATTCAGTTACTCAAATATTTTCCTGATCACTCATCGAGAATATTACGTTTTCCCTTCTTCTTGTGGTTTCCTTTTCCTTCCTTGTGGCTAGAACTCTAATTTTTCTTCTGATAAAAGCTTGTGGCTGTCATTTCGTTTGCTTACACTAACTGAACAGCACACAGACACCGAGATGTTGTCAGCTTAATAACTATGAAATAAATCCATCCGTTACACCTAACTGCATCCATGGCTATGGGTATACATAAGCATCAGAGCACAATGTTGTAATTAATGTCACTTAATACCTGGATCTGGATAACTGGAACACAGCGACTGGAACAGAGTTACTGTTCAACCATCATCATTGCCATTTTATTTACACCAGGGCTGCTGGAGCCCTGCAAGAGAGGTAGGGCAGGGCGGGAGTCCTGCTTCTGCGCTCAGGCTGAGGCGTGTAACCCCTGAGGGCTGCCCAAGCCATTGGGAAACGCGAGTAACGCTGAATGGTCACTGCGGAGGAAACGGATTTTCATCACTCGCCCTCAGGCTCTGGTGTGGGAGCAAAGAAAGGAGTGGGACAGAAATTCAGGGGGATGCATCTAATAACTGACATTTCTGTAGATCTAGAAGGGGACATAGACCTTGAGACCCTCCATGTCTGACTTCTAGGAGTCTTTGCCTCTAAAAGTTAATCTCCTATTTGTCTTGGGAACAAAACAAGTCTGGGTGGAATTACCCAAGTATGATAGAAAAATTCTGGGATTGCGGCCCTCAAGCAATTGGGTAGGGCCAGTTAGTTTATTCTTCCAGCCTCAAGCTGTTTAGTTTGTTCAGGGTTTTCTTTTAGGAGACTGGCAGTAATGGATGAGTTTTGTGCTGAATTCATTATCAGTGTAGGTTAGGGCTGATTAGAGCCTCGCTGTCAAATTGTATCTCAGAGAGGACTGGGTATCTATCCCCTGCCTAATTTATGACTCTCCATCAGGGTTAGGTGAAAAGCGGGTGCCAAGATGCAAAGGTCTGCCACGACAGCAGCGGTTGTGAGCATGCACAGTAGCAGAACCTGAAGAAATTTACTGGCAAAAACACTAGGAAAACAATCAACTTGGAAATTAGCAACTACTTTTTTCCTGAGACTTGCTTTATTATCAAATACTGTATCTTATTTTTTGCATGCTTTTGCATCAAGTTGCGGCCTGCGCAAGCATTTCAGTTTAGTGAAACAGATTTGCTTATAGCTTCTGTGTCATCAGTGCTAATATGGAATAAGACCAGATATGAAATTAATTGCTGCTGTGTCCAGGAGGCAGACTCCAGACCTCTATCATTGTTTTTTGTTAATGAGCCAGTATTGCTGGTCCTAGTGATACCGTTGCCGATATCAAAAGAAGCTGGATCGAGCTTTGGTGTACAATTCACGATACCTCTGCAATCCAGGGCAACTGCAATTTATCTTAAGTTGCAAGGTTTTTGCAGAACTTAGTTTAAATGAACTTACAGCAGTCTTCATCTATGACAATTTCTGGATCTCCATTTTTTCATAAATTTTGCATTCCCCCAATAAAAAATCTTCATTTCTCTTTCCCTGTATACTTGCCCTTCTTCCTCACCGGGGGTTTATTCATAGCCACTAAGATTCCAAGTATGCCTTTCTGGATCAGTCCAGAGCTTTCTCATAAATATATCACACAAATGAAGCAATAGTAGAAAATGTTTCATATTCCAGGCAAAGCAGATGCAGGAAATGAAATCACTGATGAAAAAAAATCTGGAAATAGAGGAAGATTTTTACTATGTTTGTGATACATAAAACCTGCTTTACATAAAACCTGCTTAATGGGTGAAGAATAGTATCTGCTTCATGCAACTTTCGGTGATGTCTTGGGCAACATTTTTACATATGGATACCTTCTGGTCATCTTCCAAAGCTTGCTCAGACAAAAACAATATTTAAATGGATAGATTGCGGTTTGAATAGTAAAAAAGTCATTATTCTCTTTTGGAGTCTTGTGCATTGTATACAGAATGGGTTTGGTGTTTAAGCTGATTGTGTAAAGCTAGTTTACCAGGAAATACCAACAAAATTACCATTTTGATCCAACTGGTTCTTTTCTTCAGCATAAGCAACTCCGCAGCAAGTCTGCCCCATTTGTGCTGCTCTTTGGTTAAACTACTCTTGGGACGCTCCACGCTGCTAGGGTAAAAAGCTAGTGAAAGCTTTTCTATAAAAGTAACTGTATGGCATTTAATTTTTATAGCTCATAAAGATATTCAGAAATATTTGCTTTCTTTTTTATTATTAGTTGTTATTTTGGAAACCTTTGTTTTAAACAGAGCTGTCATAAATAGACTCAGCAGCCAGTAAATCCATTGGGCCCTCCACAGACTAGAAAAACATCTGCCTGTTCTGCCGCGCTCAGAACGGGCTCCAGAGATTCCCCTGAGTCAGACAAAATGAGAAAATGTACTTCTTTGACAAGCTGAAGTAACCCACTTCATAAAGCGTAATTCACTTCCAATCAAGTCTCCTCCCATTCCTACTTTACTCCAGCCTCTAGCTGATTTTTCAGCTGGATCTAAATACTAATTTGCTTGCTTTAGTTGTGTTTGATATGGTTTTAAAGCTGCGGACCCGGATGCTGCCCTGGTGCCTGCCTGTGAATCACTTGTGAGGCAGACCTGAACTTCCTGTTGCTTGTGCCGAAACTGCTCAGATTGTGTTTTTCTGTTTCACAAAAGCTGCTGAGCACCAAAAAAAAAAAAATCGTAGCATATGGTGACCCCAAATTTGCTCCAAATTAAAAAAAAAAAGTTGTTATTAATAATTTACTGTTCAGATAAGCTGAGTAATAGTTTTTATGTTTTGCTTGGGTTCTAAACAGACAACTTGGGAAGGAGTTAACCCTTTTTTCTTGGATGTTGTTTTTTTTTCATTTATTGGAAGGGTAATTGTTTCTTGAATGAAGTTTTATTTGTGTGGTTTTTTAATTTGGTTTCTTTAACTTTGAATACGAGGTGAGCATGGGAAGTATCAGTTTTCTGACTGTGAGGGTGGGCGGGTCACTGCTGGCAGTAAAGACTTTTTTTAAAAAGCTACAGAAAAGAAAGCTTTGACTGTTCAGAACTATTTTAATGCATTCAGTGTTCTTTATAGACTGGAAGTGATGAGTACGCCAAGTTATAAGTGCGGATTTCTGAGAATGCTTGGTACAAAATGATGTTGTTAACCCTGGACTGCAAGAAGGTCTAAGAGCCGGTGCCTCTGGGGAATCTTGCTGTAATAGCCACAAATAAAAAAAAAGAAATGGACTTCTTTGTTTTAAACGTAGCCCTTTTATGAGTAGATTGCTGAGATAAAAGAGGAAGGTGACAAATTGAAGAATGAACTTGAAAGTGTTCTAGTGGGAAAACTCCATCTAGGCTCAATGAAGATTTTTGTTTAATTTTTAAGTATTAGTTTAATAATTTCCTATGACTAGCATTATTTTAGCAAACAAGGAACTGAATATCCTTTACTGCAGTTGAGTAAACTCTGAAAGTCAATCCCTTGGACAGCTGAAGATGTCAAATAAATACGTAATCATGCAATCTGATGCAGTTCTAATGCTAGTGAGCAAACAGCTCAAGGGCTTAAGAGTTCTTGAATTCACCACAGGTTTATTTTTTGTGTGATATGGGCTGTGTTGCTAATCAGATGTGTCTTTCTGTCTTTCAGATTTACCACTGGATTATAGATTTACACGATTTTCCTCAAATAGCTCAACTGCCGGGTACTACCCAAGCCCTCCAAGAGCACTGCTGCCAAATGAGGAGTCAGTGACTATGAAATAGGTTGTCGGCTTTTTCCTTAAATAACCCTGTGGTCCTTACTTAAACTGCTATCACATGCTAATTGGTGAAAATGTTGTGTGATGCTTCATAAAATAGAATGATGGATTAAAGCAGACTCCTGTGTAGACTTGTGTTTCACTTGTTGCTCCAGTCCAGCCGGAACAGGTGAGCAATGCATCCTTCTCTCTACATCTTCTGACCACCACTACCTTTCGCAAAGTGCTGTTGGCTTTTTCCATGCACTGCCCAAAGCCTTCAAGAGAAACGTACTAGTAACAACTCATCCCAAGTTACATTCTACATTTTCAAGGACATTTTCAGTACTATCCCTCTTTAAGGCGATGCTGTTGCTACCATAAGCCCCAGGAAAGACACGAGCCAGACCCTCAGCCATATTCCATTAAGAGTTACCTTGGACAGCCCAGGTTATCAGAGTAGATCAGTATTTTGCAGGCTCTGAGGAATTTATTCTCTCACTGTAACTGTTCTTGGAGATACAGCAGGACTGAGGCCCAAAGAGAAAGATACATCATACCCAAAAAGAGACTTGAATGGGATTCAGGCAGCTAAATGCAGACTGGCAGTCCTGAAAGCGTTTGTCAGGTGCTTCGTATTCCTGAAAGTGCCTAACCACTATTCAACAGTAAGGTTCCGTACATGCCTTTTCCTCCTTTAGTCTTCAATACCTCAAGAGTCAGAGCTCTTTTGCAGAAGGAGGGAAACCTGTGTACAGTCCCTTCTCAGCTTGCGTGGATTCACACCCGCATTCTCCACCTCCCCGGGAAATCCTTCCAAGAGTAGGAAGGATATAGGACCCAGCTATATGGAGCCATCTTTGCTAAGTCCAGCCTCAGCCCAGAAGAGAAGCAAGACTGAAGACATAGACTGAATATGTGATTTCTTATCAGCTGATTTAAGCAAACAGGCATCCTGTTCTCTGTGGATTTAAATCCAAAGACCCGATTCTCCTGCGCTTCGGACAGGGAGCCTTCAGTAACTAACGCAGGGTAGCAGATGCAAAAACACGTCAAAGATACTTGTTTAGTCAGCAGTTTTGTCTAGGCACGCTAGCGTGGCAGGATTTTGGATAAATTTCCCTCAAAGTTTAAAGAAATTTTATTTTCTTGCTTTCAAGAAAAGTCCACAATAAGAATTTTTTTCTGAGGCCTAGACAATTATCAGAATGGATTTAATTTGTGTTAACATTTAACTTGTGTCACCACAGCGCACTCAATTTTTGCAGCTTCACCCGTTAAAGTACTTTGTGTCAGAATCGGACGCAAACACCATTCCACCTCATCCCAGAGATATCAGTCTTTGTTTCCATACTTTTTTCCTATCTTTGTTTCATTTACATGAGGATGTTATTTTTACATTCTTGTGGTCCAGTATATTTGCAAGTAATGTGCAACATTTCCAATTTAACACTAAGCATTGGTTTTTTGAAAGGGAAACATAAAACAAATGAGGAAAATAATTGAGAAAAACTTTCCTTAAAACAAGGTGGGTGAGGAAGGAAAATGAAAGTGTCATTCTCCTCCTCATAAACTATAGGCTGAAAATACTTGACTTAAGAAGGTAACAATAAGTAATACTTGAGTTTATTTTGAAATTTTTAAATTAGCATCAATGTCTTGGGCAGCAAATCTGGCTCGTGATAAGGGTATGATTTGTATTAAGCAGAGAGATACCCAGATTAAAATCTCAGATCCCTGATTACAGAAACATTTGAAATTCTAACCTGAATCAAGTAATCCTCTGCAAAGGACTGAACATGAGCCGGCAGTGTGCCCAGGTGGCCAAGAAGGCCAATGGCATCCTGGCCTGTATCAGAAATAGAGTGGCCAGCAGGAGCAGGGAGGTGATCGTGCCCCTGTACTCAGCCCTGGTGAGGCCGCACCTCGAATCCTGTGTTCAGTTTTGGGCCCCTCACCACAAGAAGGACATGGAGGTGCTGGAGCGTGTCCAGAGGAGGGCAACGAAGCTGGTGAAGGGCCTGGAGCACAAGTCTTATGAGGAGCGGCTGAGGGAACTGGGACTGTTTAGTCTGGAGAAGAGGAGGCTGAGGGGAGACCTCATCGTGCTCTACAACTACCTGAAAGGAGGTTGTAGCGAGGTGGGTGTTGGTCTCTTCTCCCAAGTAACAAGCGATAGGACAAGAGGAAATGGCCTCAAGTTGCGCCAAGGGAGGTTTAGACTGGATATTAGGAGAAATTTCTTTACTGAAAGAGTGGTCAGGCCTTGGAACAGGCTGCCCAGGGAAGTGGTGGAGTCACCATCCCTGGAAGTATTTAAAAGACGTGTAGATGAGGCGCTTAGGGACATGGTTTAGTGGGCATGGTGGTGTTGGGTTGATGGTTGGACTCGATGATCGTAGAGGTCTTTTCCAACTTTAATGGTTCTATGTGTTTATGACTCAAATAATTTCTAACGAGGTCGTGATCCAAACCAATACTGTGTACCCTCACACTTTTGTTGTTCTGAATTTGGAACCGATTTTTGTGGGTTAGGGATTTTTTTCCCGTTTTTTAAAAAAAATAATTAAAATGGAATTGTGAATGAAAATTAGAGTGATAATCCAAGTCAGTCCCTGATTCCTGGTATCTCAGTGGAGAAGCAGTATTTTTTTTAATGGAAAGGTGACAGATCCTAAGGACAGCCCGGACACAAAGCTCACCGGAGCAAATATATATATGGACTTGCTCAGCTGGGAGGTGATGGTACCTGTCTCTGACGAAGGCTGTCACCAGCCATTGCACTTGCTGCTGGAAGGACCACACAGTAGCAGAGAAAGAAGTGGATCACAGAAGGCTACTGTAAGCACGACACATGCTGCAGGAAGACTTAGGAAAAATAATCGAAGCATTTGCACAAAAACCTGTGAAATCAGGACTTAACGACTCTTACTAAGGACTCTTCTTATTCAAGAATCTCTGAAAATTATACAGGTCTTATTACAAACAGGAGGTTGGCACTGGAGGAACTTCAGGAGGGCAATCGGTGCTGCGGTGATGGGAAAGCTCTTGGAAATGGAGGTGGCATGGAGACCTGGGAGAAGAAATGCACATGGCAGAAAATTGGTAGAGAGCTGGCCATATTTAACATGACACTGTAAAGATACCATCTTTGCTTCTTCCTTCTTTTTCTTTTTTTTTTTAACCCCTGGAAATCTCTGAAATTTCTTGGATTCTGTTGTGAGAGGCCATTGACAGAAAGATCGCTGAAGTGCCTGCAAAACTATCTTGAGTATCGGCAGGGAGATAGAAAGTTGTAAAGATTCATTAAAATCACTGTGTCTGGTTATATAGCCCTGAAAGCCATAGTTTGCTTAAAACCAGAGATGAATACCAAGTCTCTTTTGGCGTCTCTTTTGGTATAAAGCACGTGTCTGAATTTTAAAATAAAGATAATTTATTTCTGAAAAAAATACACATTCTCTGAATTTACTTTATAGCTGAGCAGCAAAAAGAAAAAAGGGAGACATGGTCATCATGAAGCAGTGCAAGGAGAGTTTCGTGCTACAGCCTCGAACAAAGCAAAACTTGACCCTCTCAGAATAAAAGATGTATAAATCAAATAAAACCTAGTATAGATTAATACCTTTAATAAATTAATACCTTTAATACCTATAGGGAGGTCAGCTTTGATGCAAAGCAGAGCTCACTGCAAGTGTTTCCTGAATAGGGCTTGTTCCTGGAAACTAAAGGCTTCTTAATCCCCAGTGAGTGAAAGTTAAATAAACAAATGCAGATAGCTTATCCGTGGTAGACGCGGGGCACTGCTGGACACAGGCTTTTCCGAGGCCGCTGCTTCCCCAGGCTGCTGGGGCTCTCCAGCTCGTCTGAGTCCTAGGTGTGTGATAGTGCAGCAGCACTGGAGCGGTTCCTAACGAAATTCCCAGGAAAATTTGGCTGATGATGGGCACCAGGAACCAGCACTCCCAAAACTGGTTTAAATCTGCCAAGTAGCAACCAGCCGTTGTCCAGCCTGGCATGACAGCCTACCTAGGGAAAAAACATCTATAAAACGGGGACACGGTAACACGAAAAGGGGGTTTCGTACACAGATGTGCGACAGGCAGATCTTTCGGGATGCAGGGCTCCAGGCAGGGTGGCTGGACTGGCCCTCCAGTGTCCTAGGGCTTAAGACAGTGCGTAACCACTGGTCTCGCCCATCCCCTGCAGTGACCTGTAATGCTCCAAACTTTATCTGCGTTCAAATAAATAACCTTTAGCCCTGCCCACGTTGCCTAGCGTGATGTTTTATAGCAGCAGTTGGCTATAACAATTGAAAACAATATGACCGTTTCACTATGACAAGTGAAAACCGTGCCTGCCATGTCTTCCAAGGTCACGTTTTTGCCAGCAGCTGTACAGCCTTTAGGGTTTTTAACAAATCTTTTTGACAGATAGTTTAGAAATTGAAGAAATGTAACATACCTCACTGGCAAGTTGGAGATTACTTATCAGTTGCTGTATTGTAAAACAGGATGCAGAAAATCATCTATCGCACGCAATACACAACACTGATCTTTCTTTGAGGGAAAATAAATATAAACTCTGGCCCAGCTCCAAGTCATTGGCCCTAGCACACTGGATCAGGTCTGGCTACAACCAGGTTGCATGCCACGAAACCCTCAGTAAAGGCTGGCTTCTCGTGATACTGCTCCAATTCAAAACTGATCACTTGTGTTTTCCTGAGAAACAGTCATTCTCCTATAGAAACCTCAATTTTTTTCTTTCCAGGAGTCCTAATCCAACCTGAGAGAGGAGTGGGGTATGGCCAACACCTATTGCCCTAACAAAATGAGTGGTTTCCAACCTGGCTTGGAGTGCTCTCTTTCCTACTGATGCATAGTTGTATTTTCTAGCTATGTAGAACAATATACAATTTATAATCACCTTTCTTACCATCAGTGGAGACGTGCTTTTACATTCCTCACAGTGGCCTTGTTTGAAAAGTGTCTGGCCATGACTTGTCCAATCATATACTAAATAAATACCGTAACTTCACCTTTAAGTCTTTCCTCCTGGGGCCAAGTATGCATTAAATCATACCAAGGCAAATGACAGCAGGGTGTAAGAATATGTAAATTAGCAGAGAGATGCCAACAGTGAGAAGGCAGTATCTGAGCTTCGGTGTCAACCTTCTTTTGCCACCACGGGGAACAAAAATGCATTGAGTGTAAAGCACACTTTTGTACACAACCTTGATGTCTTACAGTAGAGTGTCTCAGAAAATCAAGTTTAGAAATAAAGTCTCTTCTGTGCAAAAAGGGAAAGGTCTCACACACCACGCCATAGAGCGAGAGATCTGATAGGAAGATGTTGCTTCTGACTTCCCTGGCAAGGGGACATGGCATGGGGCAGCCTGCTGCTCCTCAGCGTCATGGAAGGAGCAAGACAAGTTTTCTGGTACATTTGAGCGACTGACTTTTAAAACAAAATACGCCTCTTTCTGTACACATGCTTGGAGGCAGATAGTGTTTCAGCTGAAGCATAGCATCAGATGTAGGAGGGAAAGCACACGGCTAAGCTACAGGAACCTTATCTCTGCGAGTGCCAGCTATAATGGTATAATGGCTGTAATGGTGTAGCCACAGCCATCGGTTGTTAACAACTGCCCATGAGCCAGCCCTTCCAGCAGGCCCGTAGCCGATCCAGAACCCTCCAGGGGAAAGGCTCAATCCCATTATAAATCCAGTTGCCTGTGATTTTGTTTTCTGCAATTCTGAATAAGTGGAACATCAAACCTCCTTGGTGAGTTACAGGAGAGAAAAAAAAATATTAAAAAGTAGAGGTTTTCTTCTGAATGTTTTTGATGCAAGAAACAAATCCTGCTTTTCCGTAAGCATTATAAATAGGAATGCTTAACTTGAAAACAAAGCATGGATTAAGGCCAAAATAGATGGAATCCAGGAAGTTAAACAGACTCGGAGATTTCCACTCGAAAAGCTTGCCAGCATCTTTACAGGGCAAACTGGGGATTCCTATCTACAGTTCAAAGGAGTAGTACTGTGGCCAGCATGACCCATCATTTTCTTGAATATAGGACAAAGGTGTAAGGGAAATCTTTTCAGTGTGAGGTGGGTACCCATGGCAGTTCTCTGGCAAGCATGGCAAGACCGCAGAGGTTTTGCAGCTGACCAGATGTCACGGTTCACAGAAGGGCAAACATCTGAAGCACCGCGCCTAACTTCTGCCCCCGCTGCAGCTAAACTGATTTAATCAGAACTGTGCTAAAAATCCCTCGTGCTTCCCACTCACGCTGCCAGAGCGCGTACATAGTTCTCTCACACATGGTCGTAACGACTTTTAAATACTTGCACGGGGGTGAGAAACCATCGCAGCCACTTCAAAACGATGTTACGGCTTCCAGCCCCTTTTGCAAATTAGAGGGTGCAAGACACAAAATGGCAGCAGCACAAATGGAACAGCAGTCTGCACGGCACCCGCCACAGCTTCGATGGCCCAGGCAAAGCAGATTCTGCCAGCCAGAAAGGTATTTCTGTTTTCTATCGACTACCAAATGTTGAGTACAAACACTGAAACACTCAGTTTTATTTCCTCTTACAAGGCTGAAGAACCTATGTTCCTTTTACGAGTGAAGAAAATCATAAACTATCTTACACTGTATACAGGAGGAAAAAAATAGATGTTCTTGTCCAAAATTTATGAAAGTTGTATTTTCAGGGTATTTTAGGAAAACAAGTCCATTAACTTTCAGTAGACCTTTAGTGTCACAACACTAAAGCAACACTGAAAATTGTGACTCCATGTGCCTAATGAATTTACATTTAAAAGATTAATTTTTAAAGCCTCCACCATCTCTGAGGAATAAAAGTACAGGTGAATACAGAAACTCCTTTCTTGCTTTATCTCAAAATAATACCTGAGAATTGCAGTTTTCTTGCTACAACATCCCCCAGGACCTCAGCCCACACTGAGAATTTAAATGGGTATTCCCAGGTGCTGAGCAGCCTGCAAATTATATTAATCCAGAGAAAGAAGATGCCATTGTAAATTTTGCGAAAAGAAACATGTTACGAAAATTAGAGATAAAAAATTCTTTATATTATACTGACAAAAGGCCTCAAAAATATCTACTGGAGGGCTGCTGTTGAAGCAGCTGCAGCGGTGTTGGAGACACATAGCAGCAGTGAACTTCTATCCCTGTTTTCTCCTCCAAAGCTGCCCAGAAAAAAGGGCATGAGTGCATACATATGAACAGGCAGCAATTAAGGGCTGGGATCCCATGACATGGGAACCCAGAGACTAAGGGAATGAGGGAATTATCTGCATTTCATGGGAGGCGTGAGGTTTTAGGTGAATTAAACAAACGAAGCACTCTAGGCAGTAAGCAGGGAAAATTCTACATCAGGGTGATGGAAAATGGAGTATAGACGAAGCTCAAGGAGGATAAGATTGAGGGTCAGCATGAGCTCAATAGGGCAATAGATGGCTAGATGGTATCAGGGAACGGAGTTCACATATATTACAGTAAATAATAATTACCAAAATACATCTATTTTATGGGGTTTTCCTCTTTCCTCTAACCTTTCTCCTATTACTGTGCAGGACTTGGAGATACCTGGTACATTACTGATATTAATCCATACTCAAAATTAGAAAAAAAAATTGTAACCTGAAGACAATTACATGAATTTAAGAAAATAGATTTAATCACCATTAATATGACCATTGTTAGATAGATATTATTAAAAGTAACTGTAAAAGTATTTGTGTGTATGTATACATATATGTGTACAGGTTTAGAAACCATTGCCGTGTAGAGTGCGCTGCCAGTGACTCACGAATATGGATGCGTGTATGAGTGAACAGTCACGAGGCGGTTACAGGGGCCCCTGAAATACTCAACAGCAGTGCCCCAAAAGCCCCAGAACAATATACACAATAACCAACTATGATGCAAACTAGTGCAACAACCCCATGAAGCACCTAAAACTAAGAGCAGAGATGGAGCTGTCTGTAGGGAGTATGTACGACTACAAGAGCAACCAGTTGGTGAGCACCACTGCTTCCGAACCGAGTGTGCAGAATTGATCGCTATGGCATCCTCTAGTGCTGCATAGGTATTATCTTCAAGTGGAAATTAATTTTTAATGCCTGTGTTTGTGCTTGATCTAATATCCCACCTTTGAGTCTTGGCTGCAACTAGGATGCAGCAAATCAGAGTGAAATGGTTACAAAGAGAAATGGAGTGTCAGCAACAAGTTCAAATACAGTCTCTGAGACGTACCTTTTTCATTTACACATCTCTAGTGTAAGGAGTAAGAGAGAGACACAGGAGTATGAAACACAAGAATTCGGGGTAGGGATAAGTAAGCAACTTGTAAATATTTTCATGAATTCCAGCAGTTGTTTAGTTGTCTGCTTTGCTTTCCGCATATCAAGTGACTCCATAAAATAGGTGGATTCTAGCCTTAAAAATGCCATTCACTGAAAACAGTGTGTTACAAATGGAAAACATTATTGCAACATATCTGGCATCCAGAGAGGGAGATTGTGGCAATCAGCTCTTAGGGAGCACTGACAAAGTCCGTCTTTAGAAGGTTTCTCTCAGTATGAGCATTAATGGTTTGTGCTCCCCAGGGGATACTGCTCGGTTTATAACATTGCAGAAATTTGGAAGGAAAGAAGTTGACATGTTGAGAAAGGTCACACATTTGAGAACATAAAGTAACAACCAGTCCAGCTGAATGAAAAGCCCTGGGTGTCCCCCACTGCAACCTGTTCTGGTCATTATCAGAGAAAAAAGAAAGGGTAAGTGCTAAAGAAGGAGCAGGCCAGTTAGGCAATGTGACAGCTGCTGGAAGGAGATAAACCTAAACCCAGTTGATATCTATAGTAATGCAAAAGCAATAAAAATGGTACCGTCCCACTGCTGTCATAATGGATTCTGCTGTTGAAAGGCACAGACCAGATGATACGTGTAATTTTTTATTGGATCCAGGTCTTTTTTGGTGTTTCACAGTAAGCACCTATGTACCCGCTTTATGGCTGCTGTCTTCCTGACATGTCTATGGACCATGAGTCTGTCTCCACTCACCGCTGTTTTACCTCTCCTTGCTGAGGTTACTGGTGCTGCAGCTTCGCCTTCACTAAGAAATCTGCAGGGATTTTTTCTCATCTGACTTTCTGTCTGCTGGCCTTGGGCAAAACCAGGCTGAACACATGGTGAGAGCAAGAAAGAGGGAAAGAAAGGAAATGTAAAGCAGAGAAAGATGTTCCATTTACATACAAAGAAGAGCTGTTTAGGAAACACGTCTAGTGCTTTCCCCTTCCAGCTACCCTACTGATACTTCAGCTATCACAACGTAGAAGAGTAAAACGCTGCATCTCTGGGGAAGAGAGAAGCCTTTCCAGTCTGTAGATACAGAAGCAGACAAAGGCAGGCAGAAGCATTTGTTGCACTAGCGCATCCTTCCAGTCCCATAAATGTACCTGGCACCTGACAGACCCGTAGGAAACAACTGCCTTTGAGGGAAGTTGTTTTGCACCACGCTAAATGTGCCCCAGCCAGAAAAGTATCCTAACAAGCTTAGACAAGATTTCCAGATTTCCAACTATTTCTGATTCTTAGGACTGATTTCAGGCCACTCCTTTTCATTACCTAGTTTTGGAGCTGTGACTATTTCTGCCCGTTGCCTGCACAGTGAGCCAGAGCCCCAAATCCCCAAGTAGTAAATGGTATGAATCATGCAACACTTTCATAAACTTGAAGGACGTAGTAGGAACAACAACACAGTTAGGACACTGTGTGGTCCACACCCTGGCTGGAAAAGAGGAGATAGCCAACATTCCCCCATATGACGCTTGAACTGGGATAAGTTTTGAAAATTAGAGCTGCCTTCGTGTGGCACTAATAAAGTCCAGGGGGAAGAGTTGGGCAGAGCAGCCCAGATCAAGGAGGGCAGGGTGAGCATTATGCAAGTATCCAGATTTGCAGTTCCGCAGTTCAGCTACAAGAAGAGACTGGCCTAATGCTCTTGTCCTAAAGATTTCAGCTCACAGTGCTAAGATCAGAAATTATCACAGCTGGACACGAAAGACAAAGGGAACACAAGGGTTACAGTCATAAGAAAATCAATTGTTTGGGAGAATTAGTGAAAGAATCCAGAGAATTTTGTATTTTTCTCTCTTTTCATTTGAAGAGTTTTGTCACTTAATGACAAAAGTTGAAGTGCCTCTTACATGGAAATTAGAGACCAAACAGATCACACAGATCAACAGAACAGGACTTCAGCGATAGGGAGATACTTTTTTAAAAAAAAAAAAAACACAAACCACACAGAGGAAAAATAAAAGGGGAAAAAAATTGCCATTGCATAGGCTGGGCAGGAAGAAAGAAAAGAATGGCCAAGGCTGTGTATGTGGAACAGACTGAATGACATACAGCTTCCCTCTTTAGGCTAACATCTTCTGTCACAAAGAAAGAAAAAGGAAACATCACCCCATTTTCACGACTAAGTGAGAACCAAAGGCTTTAAAATGCATGAAGCATCAGCAGACACTTGGTGTCTCCTCCAGAAAGGATGAGCCCTACATCACTGGCTTCATGCAGCCCTGCTGCCTTCCTTTCTCACTGCCCCAGCACAGCAATGGGGGCTTGCCCTCTCTTCATGTCCTCACGACCCAGATCATCAATGCAGCAGGAAAATAAAGTGCATTGCCCTTCCCCGCAAGCCAGATATGACCGCAGGGCCTTCTTGGAAGTTTTCACTTCTCAAACATCTTTTACTATAAGGGGGAAAAAAGCACAGATGTTATCAAGACCTCGTAACCAAAAGCTGGCTGCTCACAGTGTCTCTGATGCAGCGGACATTTTCAAGACGTGCACTGTATACTTTGGTGTCTACGACAGCGACTTCTATGTGTGTGACCTAAAAAAATTGCCATTGTTGGAAAAGGGCAACATTTCCCACATACATTTGGCTCAGTCACACAGACACCAGACATGTTCCTGGTAATGTTGCTTGCCATAAAGGCCAAGGAAAAATAAAGAGCATGTGGCGTATGAGTAGAACAGTGTCTGACCTGAACAGTTTTCAAGCAATTTCCATGGAACATGCTCTGTACAACTGGCCAAGTCAATGGTCTTTAGCTCCAAAAGGTAAATTTAGCTCCTCTCCTAAATCCATTCTGGAGAAATGCCACCTGAAAGGTCAGTTTGCTGTATGTTTCAGTGTCGCATGATGTAATTTAAGGAAATGACAGCTACAAAAATTAATCTCAGTGGGACCTTTCCAATAAAAAAGAAGAAAGGAAAAAATAAACTAGGGTTCTGATACTTGGCAGCAGAGAGGGAGTGAGATATTTCAGGGACAGAAGCACCAAGGGCGTGGAAATTGTATGATGCTATGTTGCTGAGTCAGTCATTTATAACCAACTTTATGGTTGGTGGCAAGAATAGGTAGCTTGGGGACATGATTTGTCACATCCTAAAGAAGATGTCTAAAATGGGTCAGATGAATTCTGCCCTAAAAGTACTTCTTTTTCTCTGCAGTTATGAAGAGAGTCTAACGTGACTAGATTAGAGGTAGTTACCAGTCAAGTATAGGACAAAAGCACATGACACATTCAAAGGTTAGATGGATCCCACCCAGAATTTCTGCTCCAGATTGATTTGTTTTATTGTTTAATTATTTTCTTCTTGCTCTCATCAGCAACAAACTCACTGGCATGCAGTAAGGCTAGCAAACCACCGAGAGAAGCTCAACCTTAGCAAGGGAGGTTATAGCCATTGCTAAAGAGGTGAAGGGCGTAGGAAGATCAAAGAGGAGCCATAATCTTGCCTGCGCAAGTAGCATTTTGAATATAATCACACAAAACAGGACTGGAAAGGACCTTGACAGGTCATCTGGTCCACCCCTTGCTCTAAGGCAAGATCCATCAGACTTTCTAGGCCCAAACTGTTCTTGTCAAGTATATGTCCAACCTGTACTTACTTAAAAAGCCTCCAGGGTCAGAGGTGCTGTTCACTCCTGCTTTATTTACCCTTACAGATACTTTTTTTTTCCTATTTACCCTAAATTTCTTTTACTGCAACTTACTTGCTGCTCTCAGAGGATGTGGATAAGAGATTATTCTCTTCTTTTCAGCAGCTTTTACGTAGGCTGAAGGCTGTTATCACATCTTCCTCCAATCTTCTCCTCTTTAGGTTAATTTTTTCAGTCTTTCTGTATACATGATGCTTGCTAAACCTGGGGTCATTCTCATTTCAAAATTATTAGCGGCAATGCTGAAATTAATCTAGAATGGACAGATCTTGCCTCTCTTAGATATCTCTGAATCATCCTATACATTTTAATTTGTTTATTTAGCCTGACAAGCACCCTGTGAGTTATTGGGAAGTAAAATGAGCCCCATTTTACACAAGAGGACACAAGGCAGAGAGGATTTGTGTGGAGATACTCCACTCTGTGTATATATCTCCACCACAGTCTAACTGCACACCAGACCAAGATCCAAGCACATCCGAGCTCATCCCCTATGAGGCAGAAACACAAGTGCACAGGCTATAGGGGAGCCACCGTGTGCTTCGCCCAGGTATTCAGTCATGACAAGGCAGCACAGTGCAGTTTCTCTACGATATAGATAGATAAATCCACAGGCTAAGGTCAGGATTTTAAAAGCCGTTCGGGCATTATGCTGTTCAGAATTGTAAGGTCTAATTCCATTGAACTTAGAGTCAGATACGTAATATGTTTAAATACCTAATGATGCAGACATGTGACTAGTACTTAGACACCTCCCTCCTCATCACTTTAGGCATCCTGATGGTTTTAGAAATTCCAGTAGAATTGTCCTGTTAGCCACATCTGCTCTGACTGGGGGAGTCTGTAGCTCTTCTCGTGCTCATTCATGTCACAACATTAATATTTTACAACTCTACTATCAATGCAGTATATAGCATAATACCATTCAAATAGGTGTTTAGAAACATGTCTTCTAATGATTAATCTAGTGTTTGCATGACTGAAACCGAAGCACTTAGTGCTTTTAGGCATGTCATTACTGGTAAAAAAGTAAGGCTTCATTCCAGGCTCTGGCATTGCTCTCGGAGTTTGCAGCAACGGCTTGTGGATCCTTATTCATTACGCTGAGACTGTCAATAGATATCGCTGGGAAATACAACAGGAGCGAAGGGGTGAAGGGTAATGTATAGTTTCTAGTTTCGTCTAGTTTCCGCGAGTTTATGAATCTTGATAGAACAGCAGGAAATCACACTGTAAACCACAAAGAGCCTGCTTAAAACCATCCTTTTAAAAACACAGCTTTTACATTTTAAAGCCAGGGAACTGAGCACTTAGAGACCACTGATTGATTCAGTAACATCAGTAAACACATTATTAAAATGAAGAATAAGCGTTCTGAAATGTAAACTTCAGGTAATTGGACATCATCTTGATCTATCACATGTAAATATTTTTATTTTCATTTCAGTAGAGTAGTCTGAAGATGGTAAAACATGCTCAGCTTTCAGAATAATAAACAATAAACATTTGGAAATCTTCATGTCATACTTTTTCTTTGTTATAGTGACTGAGAAAGCAAAGAGAACTGTTCCAAAGGATCATTTATTTTATCCTCTTTTATATTACTTTCCTGAATACCTTCAACTGAGTGGCTGCAAAAAATGTCAGGATGATTGGCTTGAATGGTCACGGTGTTTCACGTTTGTGTTTTACATGGGAAACATTTATTTAAGTAGTCACACCATACTTAAAAGAGCAGATTGACAAATTGGCTTTTTGTTTCTTTGCTGGCTTGAGGGAACTTTTGGATGGGAGGTCCTATTACTCTCATACAGTCTGGTGACAGCACCAGAGGTGGATATTGCATATGCATGGCTCACCCTGCATGTTTTACCCTCCACAGCCCCCCGTGCCTGAACCGTGGTACCGCTGCCATACGTTCTAGGTGCAGAAAATCAAATTGCCGACCCTCCGGTGTTGAGGCCAACGCATTCCCTGCAGAGAAACGAGTCCTCCCGCTAAAAGGGAAAATTAGGGTATTTCCGTGAACCACCAGCCTGGGAGGAGCGGGCGGGGGGGAGGGAAATCCGTGCGTACGCCAGGAATAAATAAGTCAATCAGCACACACAGAACTAAACGAGCGCCGGGGGCCGGACCAGGAGGCTGCGCAGCCCATGTGTCCGGCTGCGAGACGCGGCGGCGGGGCCGCGAGGGCCGGGCGGGCTCCCCGCTTGCTCCACTCCGCTCCGCGCCCGGCCGTGCGGTCCCCGCGCGGGTGGAGCGGTGCCGCGGCGCTACCCGCCGCCGCCGCCGCCATGGCGTGAGGGGCCGGGGGAGGAGGAGGAGGAGGACCGGGGAGAGGTAAGGAAGGAGGGCGGAGGGCGGGGAGGCGGGAGGTGGAGCGGGCGGGGGGAGTCGCTTTCTTCCTGAGTTGAAAAACGTCCCCCCGCTCCGTCCCGCGGGGCTGCGGAGGAGAAACTTTCTGGCTGCCGAGCGGCGGCTCCGCGTCGAGCCGAGCCGAGCCAGGCAGGGGCCGCCGGCGGTGAGTGCCCGTGCGATGCGGGGCAGCGCTCCGCTCCGCTCCCACCCTCCCTCCATCCCGTCCCTTATGCTCCGCTCCGCCGGGCGGCCGCCCCCGCCCCGCCTGCCCGCGGCGGGCCCCGGGGCGGCGGGGAGGGCCCGGGAGCGCCCCTCCGCCCGCGCGGGGCTGGGGGCGCCCGTTACCGGCGGGTTTGGGAAGGGGGAGGTCGGCCCCAGCGCCCCCCCCTTCCCCTCCCACCACACGGATCCCACGCGGGGCGCGGCGTGGGCGCCGGTGGCGGCCAGCGGCGTTAGCGGGCACCAGGTGTCGGCGGGCGCCCGCGGCAGCGGCCGGCGGGGAGCGGGGGCCGGGGGCCGGGTCGAGCCGGTGCGGGAGCAGGAGCGAGGCGGGGTGGGCGCGGGGTGGTGGCCGGGGGCGTCCGGCGGGGAGCAGCCTCCAGGCACGGGCTTGTCCCGGCGGAGCGGACGGCGGGTCAGCGTGGTGCGGGACAGCTGCCGGGGCAGCGCCGCTCGGACACCCGCACCCTTCCGGAGGTGCTGGGCGGCCCGCAGGATGGGCCCCGCGTGTCCGAGGGAGGTGCGTGCGGGGAGGCAGAGCTCTTTCTGTTCAGCGCTGTACCTGCGGGCGCCGCGTGTAACAGCTTTCTGCTCTCCCCTAGCACCGTTACCGCCCCGGCCGCCCAGCCTCTTGCTAACGAGTTCAGCCTCCCCAACATGCGCGCGTGAAAGGTAAGGGGTAGCATCCTTGTCTGGCACCTGGGGAAGCTGAGAGACAGGAAAAGAGCGATTTGCCCGATGCAACTTCCTGCCGCTTTTTTGTTGTTGTTGTTGGAAAAGTCGTGAGTGACCTGGGACCACAGTCATTAACTCATGAAGCTCAGTCTCCTCAGCCCCAGGACGGCGAGTTGCAGCTCCTTTAGCTATTGTATGAAAGCGATGCATCATCGCTCGGTGCATCTCATGCCGACTCTTGAAATTCAGTTTGGTATGAATGAAAGCAGCCATTCCCTCTACTTTTCTGTCATTCCCTCCTGAAACGATATAAAGCTGTGGTATTTTCCGGCATTTTCAAGCTGGAGTAGCTTCTTTTTTGGACATAAGCAGTGGCAATATAAGAAATAGATAAAATTGTGAATGAAATATGGGAAATATTGCTCAACTAGCTGGAGATTTTTGGTCACCCTAAGAAGACCAATTGCAATTTAAATAACACTAAAGTTTTAATATAGTCTAAACAAAGACAAAGAAAATCTCAGCTAAATATTGCCACATTATGTTTATCATGCCAACAATTATTATAACTCAGTGCAGTATTTCAAAAAAGGAACAATTCAGCTGAAGGGCAGCAGTGGGAATCAATAATTCAGATGCTGTTTATTACTCTGAAAGACTCTTGCTGGGTAGCCTCGGGCAAGTCACTCCACCTCTCCATGGCTCTGTTTCCTTCCTCATAAAACAGATAAATGTGCTTGCTTGCTTCACAGGGGTGTTGAGAAGTTTAATTAATTAATTTGTTTCATAACTGCTTGGAGATCCTTGGGTGCATTTTTCTACAGAAGCGCTAAATATTATTTCAACTATGAGTTCTTTTACTGTGTGTCATTGCTTATATGTGTTTCTTTAGTCACCTAAATTAGCTAAGTTTTTAGTGGAAGTCAACAAAGTAGCAGTTCTGGATTGGGATTTTCTTCACCATCTGTAAACTCCACTAGGATGCGAAACCACAATATACTAACACAGCGTATTTTACTGGGACAGAACTACTGGTACTTTAAGAAAATGCCATTTTCTTTTCTTCTTGTTCAAAATAAGAGCTTGCTTTTGTTGTTTTGTTTGAAGCATTGTGATACTTTGCATAATTTTGAATTGCCATGAAAAAAACTGAGTGCTGTTATTTAATAGAAGAACAAGAGATGAGAATAGCTTATAAACATATCTGTATCCTCTACTGTGGAGATTGACCTCAGAAGTGCTTGTTTTCCACTGCATATTCATATACAATCTCTTCTGAAACCTGTTCTTCGGTCGTAGAGAATATGGGTTGCAAAGGAAGAAATACATAAACTGAACAAGTTGATTGCCTAGGGTAAAAGTTGATAGATTTTGGTTGCCTAAGCGAGCTCAGTTTTTATTACAGTGTATATTAGTTATTCTAGGTAGATATTTAGTAAATGTCCGCACCACGATAGAGAGGAAAATGTGTTTAATTACCTGGCTAAATTTTAGATGTGATTTTCATAGGTTGCATACAGTTATAAGTAAAAAGGAGTAGCTGAAAGCTAGTTTTAGAGTGACATCTCAGTTTTGGTACTTCTGGCTCATGCCTTCAGAAACACCGTGCTCATGAGGTGTGCGTGTACCATTTCTTCTTCCTCAAGTACAATGACAGCAAGCGCGTAAGCTTTTTCAAAACTCAATTCACATAAAGCCTAGATCAGTGGTGGTAGAAAGTCATTCCCATCACCGGGCAGCTGTTGGGTTGTGAATGAACGTAGTGAGTTTATGTGCTGGTGGAGAAATGGTCACATCCATCAGTACCCAGCAGTCTGAGCAGTGAGAACTGGGGTTACGTGAGGCTGTAATGAGTCTGTAAAACTGAAGTGTCCCTTCTCTCAGAAGTGATTGCATTTAGCTAAAACTGAGTCACATTCCTAGGCTTGTGTGTGGAAACTTGCACATCTGGCACCCACAACATACTCTAGCAACAAGCAGAAAGAAATTTGGTTACTACTGCTATTGTTCCTGGACATTTTGCAAGAAATAAAGCCCGTTTTCCGTGTTTTTTTCTGAAGGGATTAAAAAAATAAAGAAACAACTTTCCGTAACCATTGTTTCCTGTTTTAGACTTGGTAATCCAAGTGTCTGGTGAGTGAAAGAGAATATGACCTTTGCTTAGGGAGTTGTGTTTTATCGGTAAATATATCTCAGCAGCAAGTTTGCCCTGGCCGTTTACACCTTCTTTGCTGTCTCTATTCAGCTGAGGTAGATAAAAGAGCTTAGTTACAGTAGTGTAGTCCCCTAAAGATGTTAAACCATGCTGCCAGTTTGTGTTCAAGACGGTAGCCGTGTATTTATTATAAATAGACTCAGTACCTGGTGGAAAGCCCTTCCTTGGAGCTACTTTTCTGTTTAGATGGGTAAGCTTTGTACCGATGTCTGTCAGTCCAGCTAAGCCCAGCTGGGATGCGGTGAGGTGTGACGGAGCTGCACTGGCAAAAACCCCAAAGCCTTGTGCACCGCACTTCGGCCGGACTCGGTTATCTGCTTGGGATGGGAACAGAGCAGAGGAGGGGATTAAAGTCTGCTAGGAAAAAAGGAAAGTTAGCTGATGTCACTTGGGGCCTTTCTCATGAAAGCTTTGTCAGCAGAAGTTTAGCAGAAGTGAAGTGTTGGTAAGAGAGCGCTGACCGGAGGGTCTGGTCGTTTCGGGAATCACATGAAGGACAGAGCGCTGGAAATAAGTTTCGCACATCAGGTGCTGACATCACACTTTCATCCGCTCTTGGGACGTGGTCAGGTGTGAAAGCCCAGGCACAATGCGGCCATTATGTACATGGTCTGAAATTACCTTTGTTTGGTCTTTCTTTCTGTTTTTCCCCTTGCTTAGACTCACAGAGTATACAGTAGGAATCGGCAATAGCGTTGTTCAGAGCAGGCAGTGGATTGTAGGGACCCTGCTCCCTTGACTTAGGCAGTACCAGGTAAATGTGGTTTTAACATAAGAGTTCTTTCACCACAGTTGTCCTGGTTTATGTCCTTATTTTGTTTTTTTTTTTATTATTTTTATCAGACATATTAAAAATGCTGAATATTTTATACAAACCTGGTATGCCCTCTTAACTCTTCTAATCAAATGGCTGCCTAAAGTTGTTAAAGTATTTTCAAAAGTTGTTTGAAAATATTTCTGTGGAAATATTCTGTGTCATTTTAAAGCCTTTTAATCAGATCCTTGCAACCGTGGTGCATCATGCTTTTTGCCAAAACGATCTTTCAGGTTTCAGTTCTGCTGCGAGAGCCACGCCTGCGCAACTCAAGGTCAGAAATGAAATTACACAATTCTAAATTTAAAAATTAACCTGTAATTTAATGGTTGGGTTGACACCCACTCACACAACTTGCTCACGCCAACTGTAAGTAGCTAAATTTTGCCGGAATAATGTAGCCTTTTAATTCCATCTGCAGTTGAGGCTTCTGTCCATGAAAATGTAATCGTCTCTTTTTATCAAGGGTATTCTGCTTTTGTCAAGGGTATTCTGGGCAGCAGTGAGGACAGCAATAACCCCGAAGGAACTACAGGACAATACATTTTATTGTCTCTCCAAGTTTCTAGCTTGAAAAAATCAGCTACGTCTGGGTACATTACATCTGGGGGGGGGGGGGGGGGGGGGATAGAGAGAGGAACTATGAGCTATATCTAGATATATATATATAGAAACCATAGATAACGAGACAACAGATGAAGGCAGCAGAGGTAACAACAGAATCGTACCAATAGTAATGAGTAGCCTACTGATCTGCAGAGAGATGTAACTGCCAGGTAGGGTGGTGCAGTTTAGGTCTACAAACACAGAGGCATTTATCCTGTAGCAAACAAAAGAGTAGTGCTTCTGTGTCAATACACATTTTGGGTCTGCGTACACACATCACAAGATTATATGTAGGTAATATAATTGTTGATTTAAATTGCTTAGATTGCAGTCTTTTTAGGTTCGTAAGTTGACTAGCATGGGTGCCTTCGGACTTTGCTGGTGCTCCTATATGCTGTCACAATACTTTAACATAAATAATAAATAATTTTTTAATACAGTTTTGTATGCAAGACCAAGTCATAAACAGGATATGGAAACATACTTAAAATTAGTTTTGATCCCATAGCAACTGAAGGGTGTGATGCGTTTTAGAATTCCTGTCTATTAATATGACGTCCTGTGGAAATGCTTTACAAATAAAAATATTTATTTGATCTCTTCAGCTACTGAAGTCTGTGGATAGATAGAGATATACAGAGAGCGAGAACTGGTTTTGTAAAACTCCAGCGGAAACAATTCATTCGTTTCCAACATCTCAGGGGCAATTGAATAAAGGACAATTAAAACAATAAGCAGGAAAGATTAAAACTGTTAATTATACATAGTAAGGGGAGAACAACAAGCCAAGGGACTTAAAACATTTACAAGTATTTTGGAAGAGTAAAGACCACGGCTAACAAAGAAGTATTAGTTGGAAAAGAGGATACAAATTAAAGTCAGAAATGGAAACACTGGTCTCGGTAGCAGAAGTTTCTGGTGCTGTAATCGACCTCCTAAAAAGCGAGGGAAGCTGGTGGCATGCAGCAGTCGGAGCGGGCTGGAGTCGGCACAAGGAGGAATTCTGTTTTGAGAGCAGTAAAACTGGCTTTCCCCTTTTGCATGTATGATTCTTTTGTTCTGTCCTTTATTTGCGCCTGCTGGGCATTGCAATCGCCCTCTGAGGGTTTTCCAGCAATGCCTGTGCACCGTGGTTGTACCACGCGATCCGTGCAGGGACCGCGCTCCTGGTACCTCAGATAATCTCTTCCTTTGCTCACTTCCTCCTCCGAGGCGCGGTTGCGCTTTTGGGTTGTCGGCTGCTGTCAGAGGAAACCCGGCGCGTGGTTTCTGACACCCCGCGCCGAAGGGTTGGCGGCCTTACGGACCCTGTGAGCGGCTCTGCGCGCCTGGGCCGGGAAGGTGCCGTACCTCCCAGCGGCTGCCAACTGGATTCCGTCTCACCACCCGAATTGTTACAGGCGCTTTTGTTCCCTGTTCCTGCAGCGTCTGTTGCTACCGAAGTCCCAGGCCCCAGAAGTGCCCTACGTGCTGTAACGACGCAATAGACGGGTGGGTGGTTTGATTGACTTCTGGGTCACTAATGGAGCAGACAAACGTAGTTAATACATCCTTTTGGCCTATATGAAAATTCTCAAACTGTCTCCCATTAGTGTTAGCATCTGTGAAAACATTGCTGCAAAAAATAACTATTTTTAATTATCGAAATGGCTTTTTGAAAGTACTTCAGCTCAGGATAAAACGCTGGTGCTCTAAAGGAAATCTTTCTGTGGTAGCTTATAGTTTCATGCCTTTGATGGTAAAAGTGACTGAGCTTTCATTCACTGGATGTGGATGCCTTAGCAGGCATGTCTGTACTGGTTGGGAATGATTGCCTTCAGGATTCTGGATATCAAAATGACTTTCTTACTCATTCTATACAGTGAAGCATGGAATGAAAGATCCCAGTAAGGGTTAGGATGGGTAGTGCAACCAAAAAATTACTAAGAAAGCATTTATATGGTAGGATAAATTATAAAATAGAAGAAAATTCCAAATTCCCAGATTATGGTTTGGGCATGCAGACAATTTAAATCTTGTTTTTGCTTGAGGCAGAGGGAAGGTTATGCATTCAGTGTGCACATGTATGTGCCCTATTAATTTATATATACAGTCGTAAAATAGACAAATAAGCTTTTAAATGAAAGGAATAAACAGATGAAACTTCCATCGCAGATACCTTACACATCCTACTGTAAACTTACAAAAGTACTTTGCAGTTGCTGTCCTATCTGTAGCATGGTGGAGAACGAATGCAACCCTCTGTTCTCCCAGAATGATGCTCTCACACGGCTGTGTGCTGCTCTAAATAGATCCACTGAATTTTGTGCGTAGATCAAAGGACAGACATGAGTTTAAATCTTGACTGCTGACATGATGTCATATGCTGATAATTCCTACAGGAACTGGTTGTTTCTATGATTTTCATAGCACAGCTGTTAATCAGACATGTAAGTTGATACAAAGCTTCTTTGAAGGTATTTCAGATCACTTCA